>NC_056750.1:431621850-431669350 GCF_019279795.1 Protopterus annectens | reverse complement strand
AAAGAACAGACACTCATGTCAGTTGAGAAAGCACACAGTGTATACTTCCAAAGCTGGCCATGAGAAAAAAGCCATGATCTAGAAGAGTAAAAAGATACAAATCATGCCAGCAGAATGAGTTGCTCCTGACAAAATTACAAAAAAGGGTAAAACATTAATAAATGGGGACAGAATGTTTGTGGAAAATGATAATTCACTGTACAACAGGCAGAAAAGAAGCAAGATTACTCTAGCAGTTAGGGAATGCAAGGAGACAGGTGTGAGATTCAAGCTGCTTTATCTGTTGTCTTTAGAATATTTCTGTTGGAGGATCAGACATTTTTGAATACAGAATAGGTTAGGGAGGAAATAAAGTTCAGCCAACAAAGATGAATGCAGTAAGAAGAAAAAGACTCTGTATTTCATTCCTCTGACAACAAAGCCCATGGAGACAGCTTGGCCAGTGAAACCTTTTCTATTGTTCCAAAGGAAAATGATTGAATGGCAGAAAAAGTATACAAGCTGACTAGAAGAATCAGGAGTACCTTGAACTTTAACAAGAGAGTGGTGTTGGGAGACTGAGATGATCAGGAATCAACCAGAAACATTGAACATTAGTGCACAAATGGGAGATTGTAAAGCATCAGTCCCATATGATATGGGATTAGACAAGCGAAATGTGGCTTTGTGAGTAGTAGTTGAGAAAGACTACTGATTGTGTTAAACTGGTGTGCGAACTGTGAATTACATATCCTACTTTATGTTCTTAGTATTTTAAAGGACACAAAGGATTTAAGTAAAACAGTTTATTTTTATTAACATTTGTATAAAGTTTCATGATGTAAAATGCACGTTGTACTGTAAAGGAATTTTGTATAGGGGCAGTCAAGGTGTTTTAAATGAAAGTTGACAGGAGACTTAAGTGACTACAGTATATGTCAAAGATATTAAATCAAGAAAGTACTTTTTCTCAGTTGTAACATATCCTGTTTGTGATGAAAAATGTGAATTCAGTAGAAGGAACTCAGTCACAGTTTACATATTATTCCCCAAGTTACAATAAGTGAGCTAGACTGGACAGACATTTTTCACAGGAGCATGGGTATTTAATTTAAAGCGTTGATACATATCCAATAACTACTTCAGATCATGCACCTATAAAAACTGAGGCAAGGATGCAGGATAATGAAGTAGAGAGACCCTGACATTTACTTGCTGACAGAGACAGGAATTTAACGAATGGGCAATGGAAGTTATTTGAAAATTATTAGAGAAGATAGGCATTTCTTCAGAAGGGATAGCTAATCAGCAAGATAAAAAAAAATGCCACAAATGACAGACATGGGAAATAAGTAATAAATTATTTAGAGGGTTTAACAAATGCTGGAGTATTGCAGAATAAGGGGAATCTCACCTAAGAGGAAGAGCAACTGTACAGTGCTAAAGGGAAAATAAAATATTTGGATTATGTGCAGGAGTTTAGAAAGACTGCTAAGCACCTATTTTTCAGAACTCCAGAAACAAAACTTTTGGCACAACTTTCACAACAGAAATTGGAAAGGGTTGTTGCCAAATTTAGGGAACCTATGGCAAGAAAAACAACTTGCGATCCTATAGAAGTAGGAGGAATATTTTGGAAATGTTATGAAAATTTGTATAAAATAGAAGAATATGAAAACCAAGAAAAGGCACAAATGGAAACATTCACGGAAGACTTAATTATGCCAAGTGTGACGAAATGAGATATTGCCAGCCCAGCTAACTGGAATTTTGTAAATAATTATAGGTCATTGGTGAATATCGAAATGATTTATACAAGATGCTTGTGGTACAAATGTATGAGAACTGTATGTCATGTGTATATCAAACAGCTTGTACAGACGTGTGTGTTGAAAAGGTATTTGCAAAATGCTTGTGTTTAAAATGGAACCACAGTGTGCTCTACTGGTATTATGCTTGTGTTTAAAATGGAACCACAGTGTGCTCTACTGGTAAATGTATACATTCTAACAGTAGAAACTGGAATACAGGAAACTGAATTACTTTAAGGTTAAGCCATAAAAGATGGTATCTTTCAGTTTTTAATACAGTAAGAGACACAATGTCTGTACTAGGGTGAATAATTACTAGTCTTGAAAGCATGGAGTGCAACTGTTTTATGACTTTCAGCATCTGACCGAGATCTGGGTGGGGTTGGAGGTTGGTGTAATGGTTAAAGTGCTTACCTTAGAAACACAAGGTGCAGGGTTTGATTCCGACATGGGGTAATTGGCTAGGCTTAAAATGGCCCATAAAGGCAGTTAGCCTAGTACTAACCTATGAAATTCAACAAGGTGTCTTTACTCCTCTTACAGGGAAAACCAGGATGATCACTTACAGGATATAATGGAGACAAACAGGAGACAGAAAGAACTGAGAAGTCAAAAGTAGAAGTTCAACAGAAATAGTGATATCAGTAAAAAAGTAGAAAGAAACCTGTGACTATTTAGCTTGATCCCTAGCTGAAAAAACAATTCTCGCCTACATTTGACTGAGAGGCAAACTGGGAACCACTGTTTAGATGTAAACTGTTAAATTTAACTTAAGCAGTCACAGATCTGCTTATTCTGACTCACACAAGGTCAAAGTGGAGGTCCACCTTCCTATTCTTAACCACTTTTTCAATCTTGGCATTGCAAAGAACAAGATGGTTCTTAATCTCTGAATAATAGTTGGCTAAATGCTTTGAACATGTTGATTACTTTCCTGAACCAAAATATGTGATTTCTAACTTGTGATATACTATCAGTAAGAAACTGTGGACCAAGCATGATGCAGCTCAAAGGGCTACCAAGACCAAAAAGTCGTCTTTGCAACAGTACAAGCTCCCAGATCAATATGAAAATGTTAGACAAAAGTGCAAAGGAAGCAAAGGAAACTTCCACAGTAAAGAAACTGACTGAAAGGAATCACAATGATACTCAAACTTGCCACAACAACTAGCTGGTACATTCATGCAATAATGGTGTCTAAGCAACTGTATTGCTTTTCAGGCTTTTGAAAGCTGCACTTTGTTATGGTTCTCCCAGCTAATGTCTGGTGAAGGTGTGTCATCTCCTGGTTATGGTAACCAAATCACAACATGGTTACCTTTAACGTTGTGGACTGGTGTTGTTAATTTGTAGTCCATCATCACCATCTCGCGTCTTCTTGACAGTCAGTGTCCAGGATGTGATTAGTACATGCTTTTTCAAATCTAGGCTGTTCCCACACTTTTTGAGAACAAAATACAGTGTTTGTAATCTTCAGCGTAACCTGATCACTTGTCACATTTTAATACGCCATCATGTTTGTACAAAAATGACTTTTAAACACCACTACTTTTCCATATATCGTCATACAAGTACAGTAATAACATTTAAATAGCTGCACTGTTTTTTCATGGTTTTGCAACGAGTACTTACTGTTACCCGAGTTCTTACACCTATTACTGGTGAGATCATATAACTTCTCACTTGGGAGTGTAACTACTCCCACAATGTCCTTAATTTTAGCACTGGATTGGTTTATTTACTTGATCCCCAGCTCATCAAGGGCATATGAAACGTTTCATGAAGACAGATAACACTCACTTTATGATTTCTAACCAGTTTCCAGATTTATCTTTGTCTGTACTCCTATAGCCCCATGTAGGAAACTCACTGTGAAAGGTAGTTAGATAACTATATTACTATTTTGTTTTTTATGGATTAAATGTGATAACACCTGAATCTGATCACGTCTGATAGTTTTCTAGGTGTGTAGCAATGCTATTTTAGCAATCACTTTGTTCTTTTAAATTAGTTTCAGCTGCATAACCATTGCTTCTTGATCCCTCCCATAGCTTATCACGGCTGAAGCCTCCCCAGTATGTGGGGGGTAATTATCTCCACACTTTGACAAATTCTTGTGTTGGGGATAAATGACTTCTCAGTCTTCCACCATCAGTGCACTATAGATTGAACAATGGTATTCACTCTATAATCAGCAGCTGATTTCCTGACTCTGGTTCCCCCCTGGCTTCCCTAAGCACCATGCTAAGTAAAGGGAAATTCAATCACGCGTATTACTGTTTCATTTTTAGTGTTTCTGAGAGTGCTTACAAAAGTAAACAAACCTGCCTTTGTTACAGACCGAGTGTGATATAGTAGCTCTGATGACATTCCCTGTCTGTGGAAGCTACTGGAAGCAACTTAATGTTTTTGGAACTCACAGGAAGAGGAGAAATGAAGCCCTATTTAGTATAGGAGGAGACCACTAGGTGGCTAATACAGCTCCATGGGATGCATGCATGGCCATCCACATGTAAACTGTACCTGTTAATTTAGTTCCGTGAACCACTTGAAATAAATCAAGGATGATTTAGAGTTGCATGAGTGGAAGATGGAAAGGGACACTCATTTATGTCTCACATTGCAGGATGAAAGGAAATGATTTATATAATTTCTTATATCTTTTAGTTAAAATACTTAGCTGTCCCTAGGATTTTCTACTTGTTTAGCAGAGCTGTCCACCTTCCTTTATGTTGTTGTTGTTTGTCTTTCGGCTTTCTCCCGGTAAGGGGTCGCCACAGCGGAACTCCAGTCTGCTAATGATTGGCAGTAGATTTTTACGAAACGCCAAGGTGCCAGCTCGACGCCCAACCTTCAACGAAGGCACGATGCTTATTGTTATGATTGGACTTTTAATTGACAGAAGTCTTGTGTTCAACTTACTAACTTCCCACAAGTAAGTATATGAGGACTTATGAGCAATCATCGATCACTACATGTCTAAACTAAGCTCCCAGTCAGGTGTGCAAAGCTTTTCTAAGGAGATTTTAAGATGGAATTACAGTATGATGGCTCGTAATGTTGCTCAATGAGTGGGACAATCACGGTTTACATTAAAAGAATGGAACAGAGAGGATGAGTGATATGATTAAGATTTGCTTGTAGGTATGAGCTGTTAGGACCACTTGGACAACATGGGGACTACTAGTACTGCAAAGAACTGATGACACATCACCTTCAGTCTGCAGTTTTCATGATGATCACAAGGAGCCTGGCAATCTAAACCCATCTGCATACAACTGTATATAGATAAATGGCTTTGCTCTAAGTGATCACTACTACCATTCCTAGGCTACTTACCTTTAGGGATGTAGATGGACAGTTCACAGACTGCACATCTCTCACTTGTGAAATATCATCACAGTTAGAGGAGAGGAAAGGGTCAAACAGGCAGCTAATATTTATTAGAAAGTTTATTTCTAACTAATGATGGAGTTGTGCACTCATCAGCTTAGGACATGGATTTTACGTACAGTCTAGTGGCACTTTCACTGTTATCTTATTTATTAACAGACTAAATCAGAAGGATCATTCTAACAATGCAGTTAAGTTTTTTTAGGGTCTGAACAATACAGTGAAACACCACCAACAGTCATGACATGTATGGACAGCTTAAACGGCATGGTGACTTTGTGCACTTCAAGGAAGTAGAAGAATTGGGTACTTAGAAGTAAAGAGGAATCTAGGCTGAGCACACATGGGAGGGAGGTCACAGAAGACTGGAAAAACATAGAAAGTACAGTTTTGTACCTACCATAAATGTAGATGTTCGAGTGCTAATACAGCTGCAGTAATCACAGATGGGGTTTTCTGCCGTCAGGCGGGTCCTCGGTCAGCCGAATTCCAAAGTCTAGGTCCGGCGTCGGTTGTCGTCGCTTTCTTTCCTGACATCAGTGCGACAGGGGTATATAAGACACAGCCTACGCCATATTCTTCAGTCTTTCTTGCCCTAGATGTCAGGTGCCCCCAGAAGGAAGGCAATACATAAATTATATATATATATATATATATATATATATATATATATATATATATATATAGATATAGATATATATATATATATATATATATATCGTCAAGCAATGCAATATAATCAAAAATCAGTAGTTGCAAGCAAATACACCATAGAAGGATAACCCAAATTAGGTTGTATGAGGAGGTGTTAGCCACTAGGCCTTTACCAAGAGGGGAAGGAGGGAGGGAAACCTGTACTGCAGCTGTATTAGCACTCGAACATCTACATTTATGGTAGGTACAAAACTGTACTATGTTCATCGTGCATACAGCTGGAGTAATCACAGATGGGTAGAATCCCAAAGCTACGCACAGGGTGGTAGGCACTAGGTGGAACTGGGAGCAGCCAGAATGCCCTGCAACACAGCAGTGGCAAAGCCTGCTCTAGTTTTGGAATATAAAGGCAGGTGGTAGTGTTTTGTGAAGGTATGCACAGAACCCCAAGTGGCTGCCTCCAAAATATCTTTGGTAGGGACTCCTCTGAGGAAGGCTGTAGAGGTAGCTGTGGCCCTTGTGGAGTAGGATCTGATGCCTGTAGGAACAGGTTTGCCATGAAAGGAGTAACAAAACCGTATGCAATGGCCTATCCATTTTGAAGTTGTCTGTTTGGAAATTGGCTTCCCTTGAGCTCCTACAGCATAGGACACAAAAAGTTGTTCTGATTTCCTGAAGGGCTGTGTTCTGTCCAAATAGTAACATAGCTGTCTATGGATGTCTAAGGAATGTAGCAGCCTTTCCCCTTTGTTTTGAGGATTCGGGTAAAAGGTAGGTAAGTGTATGGCCTGATTTAAAGCTACCCTGGATACTACCTTAGGCATAAATGAAGGGTTGGTTCGTAGGGAAACCCTGTCCTGATGGAAGATGAGAAAGGGCTGCACAGCCATGAGGGCTTGTAGTTCCAAAACCCTACGAGCTGAGGTAATGGCCAGAAGGAAGGCTGTTTTCCAGGACAAATATTGCAAATCTGTTGAGGCAGCTGGTTCAAAGGGAGGTAATGTTAATTTTTCTAGAATGTAGTTAAGATCCCAGGCTGATATTGGTTGTTTCCTTGGAGGTCTTATATTCTTAGCTCCTCTGAGGAACTGTCTTAAAAGTGGGTTAGAGAATAAGGGTGGATCAGTGTTGTATTCTGCAGAAATGGCTGAGGCATGAATTTTGATGGAGGAAAATGAAAGTCCACTGTTCAACAGCTCAGCTAGATACTGTAATATCTGAGGCAAATTCAGTTTTCTAGGATCCTGGCCTTTTTTCTCATTCCAAGCGCAAAAACGTTTCCATTTTGCGGAGTAAGCCTTTCTAGTAGATGGCCTTCTGGCCTCCAAAATGACATCCTGCACCTCTTTGGAGAGTAGGGTCTGTTGTGGTGTTAAGGAATTTTCCATGCAGCCAGATTGAGAGTTTTCAGCTGACTGTGAAGAGTTTTGTAGCTGTGCTGAGTCAGTAGAAGAGGCATTAGAGGTAGGATCCAGGGAGGAGCATGTGTTAGGCTCCTCAGGAGTGGGTACCAGTGTTGTCTTGGCCAGTCTGGAGCAATCAGTATCATCTTCAGTCTGTCTGCTGTTGCTTTCAAGAGCACCTTGGGCAGAAGAGGCAAAGGTGGGAAAGCGTAAACTGTCCATGTTGCCCAACTGAAAGAAAGGGCGTCCACTCTCCAGGCCTTTGGATGAAAGGTCCTTGAACAGAACTTTTTCAATTGATGGTTCCTGTGGGAGGCGAAGAGATCTATGTCTGGTCTTCCCCATGCTTGGATTATCTTTGTAAACACTTGAGGATGCAACTTCCATTCGTGTGGATCTGTCATATTTCTGCTTAGATTGTCTGCCAGCGTGTTTTCCAATCCTGGCAAGTACTGTGCTTGAAGTTCGATTCTCCATTCCAGAGCCAAGTTCCAAAGTGACATGGCTAGCCTGCACAGGGGGTATGAATGTGTTCCACCTTGTTTGTTTATGTACCACATTACTGTGGTGTTGTCTGTTCTTATCAATAATTGCCCTGGATGCAGGAGGTCCTTGAAAATTGTAATTGCATTTATCACTGCTAGCATTTCTTTTTAATTGATGTGAAGGTGCTTTTCCTTTTGGGACCATTTGCCCTGAATGCACCTGTCTGTCATGTGCGCCCCCCAGGCGTAGTCTGTGGCGTCTGTTGTGATGACTTGATTTGCTTGAGGCTTGCAGAATGGAAGACCTGTGTTTGTTTGGCATGCTTGGGCCCACCATAGAAATTCCTTTTGCAAACATGGAATTATTGGTATTATTGTTTCCAAACTGTGGCTGTGTTGAGACCATAGGTTTTTTAGGTACCATTGAAGTTTCCTCATATGCAACTTTGCACATGGGATTAGAAGAATGCAAGATGCCATGAAGCCCAGAGCCTGCAGGATTTTCCTTGCAGTGAGCCTGGTACAATTTGCTAGTATTTTGAAGTAATGAGTTAGTTGCCCTTGTTTTTCTGGCGTAAGATAGGCCATCTGGGTGTTTGTGTCCAAGTTGGCACCCAGGAAAGTTATTTTCTGAGATGGTGTTAGCCTGGATTTCTCCTTGTTGACTGTGTATCCCAGAGAATTCAATAACCGTGTTACATAAGCCAGATGTTCCAGAAGTAGGTGCTTGTTGTCTGCTTGGATCAGGCAGTCGTCCAAATAAGGGTAAATTTGTATCCATTGAAGTCTGCAGTAGGCAATTACTGATGCCAGGCATTTCGTGAATACTCTGGGCGCAGTAGATAAGCCAAAGGGCAATGCAGAGAATTGATAGTGGATTGAACCTGCAAGAAATCTGAGGTATCTTCTGCAGCTTTGTCTGATTGGGACATGCAGGTATGCCTCCTTGAGGTCCAATGTTACCAGCCAAAACTCCTTGCCCAGCATGGGAAGAAGCTGCTGTAATGTGAGCATCTTGAATTTTGGTACGAGAAGAAATGTGTTTAGGATGGATAAGTCCAAAATGGGTCTCCAGTCGGTTCCTTTCCTTGGTACCAGAAAAGTCTGGAATAAAAACCTTGACCTTGTTCGTGAGTAGGTACCTCTTGAATAGCTTTCATGGCCATAAGCTTTGAAATTTGTATTTGAGCCTCTGCCCTTTGATTGTGTGGCAGGTTCGGCATGCCTCTCATTTTTGGAAGAGTGTGAAAGTGAAATCTGTAGCCTCTGTTTATAATGTCCAGGATCCATTTGTCTGTTGTGATAATATGCCAATTTCTTGTAAATAATGCCAGCTTTCCTCCCAAGGGTGCTGCCAGCTGAGACTTGCTTGGCATGGAAAGGGGGAAGTCATTGGGTTTGTTTCCTGTATTGCTGTGCACTGTCTTCGCCACCTCTTGTTGCTGGAGTTTGCCATTGTCTGCCTCTATATGATCCTTGAGGTTGTCCTCTGCCCCTTGTGCGCCTGTATCTACCTCTTTGTGGCTTGTCCGTGGCTGGAAAGGACCAGTTCTTTGCAGGCCAATTTCTGCTAAAACGTGGTGGTTGAACCTGTAGAAAAGCTTTGACAGTTTGCATAGATTTAGCTTTTTCTTCCATTTTCCGTAGTATCTCCTCAGCATTAGTACCAAATAGTACGTCCTTTTGTAAAGGAGCATCTAGTAGCTTAGCTTTAACATGGTCAGGCAGGGTTTGTTCTCTAAGCCAGGCATGTCTACAAATGACTGATCCTGTCACAGCAGCTCTACTTGAGGCCTCTAGGGCATCATAGCCACATTGTAAGGTGTGTTTACCCACTTGTTCTGCACTATGCATCATATCCTGCAACTCCTTCAAATCTGGTTGTTCAGGTTGAGACATTTTATTTCTTAATTGTGATAACAGAAACTGCTGATATTTAAGCATATGGAACTGACAATTTAAGGCCCTCATGGCTAGGGTGGCTGAGGTATATACCTTTTTTCCCCACCTTTCTAAGGATCTAGACTCTCTTTCGGAAGGTAGTGGATTCTTAGCAGTAGAGGCCTTCATTCCCTTGGGGCCTTGAGAAATGGTTTCAGGGTCAGCATTATGGCTTTTGTAAAGAAATTGGTGAGAGTTAGGAACTCTGTAGTACCTATCAGGCTTGACTGGGGCAGGAGGCAGGGAATCCGGATTTAGGCAAGCTTCCGAGTAAACATCATCAAGTATGTCCAAGACAGGAGGTATCGCCAGAGGTCTGTGCTGAGGTAACAAAAGAAATTCCCTAAGTCTTTTCTTGGAATCAGAAAAGTCTTGGCCTTCCCAATGGAAGTGTTCCCTCAAGGTGTGCAAGGTTTCCCCAAAAGAGAAATCCTCTGGGGAGATACAGAAGGAATGGACTGCTCAGCATCCGAATCTTCAAAAGGGGAGTACGAGTGTTGCTCTTCATCAGAATGTTCTGAAAAAATGGAATCCTGGTCAGAAGAGGGAGAAGCTTCCTCCACTCGGGGTCTCTTGTCTGGAGGGGGCTGGGAACCCCGGATAAGAGTAATTAAATCCTCAGCCATTTTTAGCATCTGCTTTTTAGGCATGGGGCCTGGAGATGGGCCCTGTGCAACAGGCTTCTTGGGATGCATGGCTGATTTGGACTTAGTAAAGGCCTTAATGGAGAAGAAAGATGAGGGTCTAAAAACACCATGGGTGGAAGTGGACCTATCCACATTAGGAGGCTCAACACTCACAGTGGCTTCGGTGGTTGTAGTCTGGGTATGGGCTGAGGTACCTGCGGTCTCGGTTACAGAGGACACCGCCAAAGAAGTGTCGTCGGTAGTCAGGAGCTGCGTAGGCGCCTCGCTGAGAACCGGACCACGTGTAGCCGGTTTTGGCGTGGTGTCGGTGGAGACCGCGGGCCTCGCGTGCCAGTCTTTGTCCTTGCGTTTTTTGGACAAAACGGTAGTCGGAGTATCCGATGACATTTTATAATCAAAGGTTTTACCAAAAAAGTGCTGGGCGAACTCCGCCCGACGCTTAATAGTGCGTTTATTGAAAGTAGCGCAAAAGCGACAGGCCGAGACGTCGTGGTCTGGGCCTAAACAAGGTATGCAGAGGGAATGGAAATCCTTATGCAGTATTTACTTCCCACAAGAAATACAATTGTTAACTTTGTCTGACATCGGTCTGAGGCAAGAAAAGTTTCCCCAACGGGGTACTTAGCTTTAAAGAAGACTTCGGTTTCCAATTATTCGTAATTTCAGGAGCTGGCCGACCGGCACTTGCGAACTGCTTCTGCTTCGGGCACCGCGCGGCAAAAAAGACTGAAGAATATGGCATCGGCTGTGTCTTATATACCCCTGTCGCACTGACGTCAGGAAAGAAAGCGACGACAACCGACGCCGGACCTAGACTTTGGAATTCGGCCGACCGAGGACCTGCCTGACGGCAGAAAACCCCATCTGTGATTACTGCAGCTGTATGCACGATGAACATCTGATAAATGATTACTTTGGTTAAGTCTTCAAAAAGGAAAGCAAGGAGAAGATGCAATAGTAGAAGGGAGGAAAACAGAATGAAGTGAACAAGAAACAGACACCAGGACACAGTAGGAGGAGGTGAAGAGGTAACTAGCTGCCTTTAGGGAAGACAAACTACGGACGATCAGACTACATCCTCAAGTCTTTAAAAATCTGGTCAGTGTGCTGGCAGACCCCCTCCCCTTTACAGATATCTTCCACAGATCACTGGCTAGTGCATAACTCAAAGTGGTGGATACCAGTTATATAAGGTCTGGACAACAGCAGGTCTACTATCCTTATACAATGGGGGACCATGAAAAATCTTGGGAATTGCAGGCCTGTTAGTTTAACTGCAATGGGAAAGAAAGTCATGGAGAGAATTCTGAGAAAGGCTGGTACCTTTTCAGAGGTGACAAACTCCACAACAGTGACCAACACCGCATGGCTAGAAGGAAATGTAAGTCAAACCCAATCCAGTTTTCTGATTGGTCCACAGGTGAACTTCACATGGCAGTACATGTAGACATGTCAACCTACACTTTAGCAATGGCTTTGATATGATCTTGCACAGGATGCTAATAGAAAACTGGGTGCTTGGTGGAAGGACCAAGCCTATGAAAATGGACTGCTGCATAAAGAACAGTAGGGCATAAAGGGCTGTGGTGAGAAGGAGAATACCAGGAATTAGGAAAGTTACTGACGGAGTACTGCAAGTGTTTATTCGGGGGCCAATACTCCTCAGTTTGTTTCTTTCAAACATCCGAGGGAAGACAGAAAAGACCAGCTCCTTCACTGATGACACAGAGATTGGTGCAACAGCAGAGGATGGAAAGCAGTCTAAGGAAGAATTCAGAAAGGCTGATTAAAGTGATGGAAAGGTGGCTGTTGAAGTTCACTGCAAACAAATACAAAGTAGTGCACTTAGGCCACAGTTACCTTGATATGAAGCATCAACTGGGGAGAGTAGAACTGATGCCAAAAGAGTTAAAAAAAAAAAAGATTTTGGGAGTAGATCACAAATTAATTGGAAACCCATGAGCAGAATAAGAGGGAAGTGACAGCAGCATACAAAATGCTGGTGTTCAGCCTCACATGGATATACACCCAAAGTAAAAAGACCACACTTTTAGTATTGTTTGCAGTTGTGGAGGCCATACAAGGAAAGGGACATCTGGCTGCAGGAAAGACCCGATGGAAAATACACCATAAAAATTTGTGAGGTGGAATGGATATAACCAAAGACTTGAAGAGCTGACGAGAAAAAAAGGCATGGTTTTTTTTGGTGATACCAAACTGGAATGCTCTTTAAAATAGTAGCTTACTACAAATTAGTCTGGCAGACACCAGTTGTATGACGCCTACAGTTACAAAGAAATGATTTACCTTTGCATAGTAGGATATGAATAAATATGGTCATTAACCATATAAACACTCAGATGGACGTTGCTCCACAGATCTGGTAAAGATAGACCAATAGCATGGTATCTACACCCATAACACAGACTTTTTGTTAGGGATGTCTGTGATATATGCTGGCTCTTGTCCACAATCAGTGGTGGTTTCAAGATTAAAACATTTCAGTTTAGTTAAATACGAATTTGCATTCTTTGTCATTACAGCTTATGAATATTTTTAACTACCCTTCGTACTCGCTGCCTATCGACCATCAGCATCCCTCAAAGCCAATCAACCCATTCGTTCCCCATCACTGGGGCAAGGATTGATTGGGAGAGGCTGTCATTTAGACAACCATTAAGGGGACGGAACAAGGGTTTTTTTCTTCTTTAGCCCTATGGTTCCTGTGAATGTCTGGATTGCAGAACCAAAGGAGAACATTCCATAGGCTGGCTGTGCTGATCATCCCTCACTTCTGCATGCAACACTGTCAGCAAGTAGCCCTGTCAACTTCACTCAAGCATGGGAAGTGGTTTCCCAGCCCTTCACTGGAAAAACTGCACTTCTTTGTGTGCTCCATGAGTACCTGCCACTTTACCATCCCACCAGAACAGACAAAGAAGACCATACCCTTTCACTTCCCTACCCACCCACCACTGGTTCATCCTCTTTCGGAGCTGCTTAACAAACCCCAGTCACCTGGATCGCAGTAAGGGCTCCATAATACTGCACCACACTACAGGCTTTGAATATTTAATAAAAACAAAATATATTAGGGAAGGAGTTCCCACAAACTTTACAGAAGAGATAGATATTGCTTCCTCATTCACTGTTTAAGAATTTGAGGCAATGCTGTTGCTGTGGCAATGGCCACAATCATCTGTGCTGCCCCATCCATACCAACTCTTTTAAAACTAACTCAAGATGCCTTCTCTACCACAGAACAATGGATGAAAGACAACCATCTAGCACTCAATGCTGCTAAAACTAAACTTATGATTTTTCCCTCCTCTAAAACTAAGAATTTCAGTCGAAATTTATTCTCCATTACCAGCCAAAATACAACACCTCTTGAGCTGGTATCTGAAACCAAACTACTAGGAGTTCAAATAGATGACAGGCTCAAATTTAACTCCCATCTACTACTAAACATAAAAAAACCCCACCAAAAACTTGGCATGCTCTACCGACACAATCGGTTCCTCACCTCAACTACTAAACTTACTCTCTCTACTACATTTCTCTTACCCTCCCTTCTCTATGGAGCCCCTCTTCTAACAAACCTACAATTATCTCTCAAAACCAAACTGTCCTCTTGTTACAATAAAATAGCCAGATTCGCCACTAGCAACAAATCATCAACCCATCACTGTGAATCTCTCCACAAACTATACTGGCTTGAGCTTCCCAACTACCTCTCCTACACTCAGCTCACCTATGCTCATAAACTCATTTTCCAGCCATCCCTATGTCCCCCCTCTCCACTACCTTTAAAATGCACCACACATAAAGACTTCTCAGATCTAACAATCAAAACCTTATAGAAGTTTACAGACCCCTCCACCCCCAGGACAATACCTCCTCTCACACTCTCTAGCACGCCTATGGAACTCCCTTCCCCCCTCCATTCGTACCATTACTAGCCTCCCATCCTTTAAAAAAATCACTCCACTCTCATCTAACTTCCACAAGGGAATGCTCCTGCTCCCATCCCTCATAACTTACACTTTACTTCATCACTCTTTCCCTTCCTTCTCTCAAATCCCAGGTAACAAATTCTTGCTTGCTTCTATTATACAACTCCTTACTAGTATCTAGCAATTCCTTTCCTTACTGAATCTAACTACCTGTCCAAAACAAAAAAAAAAAAAAAAAAATTATTAACTTTGATTGAAATACTTTTGATCAGTCTGTTTTACCTCTGTAATCTTCATGCATTCTATGTGTGTATATTAATCTTAGTTTGTTTACCTCTGTAATCTTCATGTAATCTATGTTTGTATATTAACCTTTGTGTAATCTGTATGAGGAGCTTTTCTCCCCAGGACTCCATTGAAAACGGGTTCTTCAGGCCCAATGGACTATCCTGGTTAAACAACTGCAAATAAATAAATAAATAAAATAAATAAATGCTTGCCAACCGTTAGAAGCACAATGTTCCCTCCACAGAAGCAGAGAGATTTACAGCATTTTTAATGATGTTTGCCATAGTTGTTCTTTAAAGGTTAATAAACATTTGGTTCAGGAAATTGACTCCTACAGTTCTGAGGGACAGCTTTCTGCATTATTTACTTTTTTGTAATTTATTTTTCTTTGTTTACTCTGGAGTACAAAGTGATCAAACAAGAACCTGTTAAAGGATTATTAGGCATGGTTGTCTTGCTGGGAGAACTGTGGCAGGGTGATACTTGCATCTTCTCATGGCTAAAAGTATATTATTAAATTTAATTACTGCTGAATGAAAAGCCACGGTGGTGCAGCGGTAGCGTTGTTGCCTCACAGCAAGAGGCTCTCCAGTAAGATTCACAGCTGGAGCGCCTTCTGTGTGGAGTCTGCATGTCCTCCCCGCAATCGAATGGCGTTCGAAAGAGATGCGTGAATGGGCGTGCCTTCACTGAAGGTTGGGTGTCGGGCTGGCACCTCGGCACTGTAAAAAACTACTGCCAATCATTAGCGGACCGGAGTTCCACTGTGGCGACCCCTAACCAGGAAAAGCCGGAAGAAGAAGAAGACTGCTGAATGATAACAATGAAAATATTACTCTGTGTTAATGACTTAAACAACCCTGTAAGGAAGGCCTGACTGTTTGCCTACATCAGCGTATTCATGCACTCATTTTTTGACTGCCAGCATAATCTGTTTCAGGGTTATGATTTAGCTGAAGCCTATCCTGGCACCAAGCGAGTACAAGGCATTAAACCATATTAAACAGAGAGATTGTTTGTAGAAAGCACATTTACGTGACTCAGCACAGCAATTTAAGGTAAATGGATTACTGGAAAGACTATGTTGCATTGCACTCAGGTAAAAAACACAATGAAGGGTGGCCATTCTCCTTTCCTGTGGTTCTTCATTGAATATCAAGCCAACAAAACCAAACAACATGGGTAGGTATGTGATGATCAAAACTCATTCTGGTTCACTCAGAACTACACTTGCCAGTGTACTCACAGGTTTACAAGTTCAATCTTACTTATTAGGCTTGTACTCACTCACTAAACAGCTGATCTGTGAGGATCTTAAGAAGCCTAACCTTACACTCCCATGGTAGTTTTAAGCCCTTATTTTTTGCACACTAATAACACAAAGGCAGACAGAACAAAGATATGTGGGACATTTACTTGTTGCCCCTATCCATGAGGGACATGGGTGCTAAAAGGGGTAAATTTGTGGTTTCCCATTTACATGCCCAAATTACATTTGAATAGAGAATAGAAGTACTTTGTTTTACATGGCTGCAAGACAATTCAATAGAAGTGTAATTCTATGTGATGCAAACCCATCCCTACAACATAGTCTATTTATATTGCAAAAGAAATTGAAATCTACTGCCCTGCGAATGTTTAACAGGTCTGACAGGATAATTGACGCTCTATCCACCAGGCAAACAATGCCTCTTATCAGCTTGTACAACACCAAGAAGAGGGACAAGGCTTTATATGTCTGCATAACTTTTATGATTTAGGCCCTTGACTTCTTAGTGAGAATGCACTGTGGTCATTCCAGTTGTGATAAGTGTTTGACCATGCACATACTGAAAGGCATTACAGTCAATGACCAGCCTAATGAGAGCCAAGTACACTGGAATGACTACCTCCCTGGACCTGGACACTATACCTTTACATATAAGCTGAGTGATAAAAAAGGAACTTTCTGACAATAATGGATATGTGGTCAAAAAACATTTCATTGTACACATATATTTCCAGATCCTTAAGTACAGGATCAATTTTCAGATGTATTAATAATGTAATAATTATAAGGAAGGCCTGCTTGCCAAAGGATATGATTATATATTTCTTGGCATGTAATTTTAGTCCATGGTTTTGACACCTGATATTAGTTTAGGAAAGGTGTTTTTTAAAATATGTTGTCATTCTCTCGGGGAGTTTATGATGGCACAAAGTTTACAGTCATCTATAAACATGGTTAGCCATAAACCCTTAACATCTGCTTTGACCTCAAAGAAGTAAATGCCAAAGAGGAGTGGCCCGAGGACTGCACCTTGGTACACCCCAAGTGACAGGTCTTTTGGAGAGAGTACAGCCACCCACCCACCCTAACTTCCTGGATTCTATTTGTGAGTTAGTTTATTATCCAATAAGTTGCATATGGATTTACATTTAGCTAAGACTAGTTTGTCAGTGTGGGATAGTATTAAATGACTTTGCAAGGTCTAGATATGAAGTGTGTACTGAACTGCCAACATCCACTGCTTCAGTAACTTTCTCAAAGAAGTCAACTAGGTTAAGTAGGTATGATCTACCCTTGACAAATCCAAACTGGCTTAGGTTTAAAGTTTGTAGGTTACCTATTTCCTTATTTATTAATTCCATAATGATAATTTCAATAGCCTTACAGATAAGACTGGTTAGGCTTATGGATGTGTAATTACCTGGGTCCACTCACGCTCTAGCTTTGAGCAAAAGGATGACTGTTGCTGTTCTCTATACATCCAGCAAGAAGCCTGTTTGGAACCTGACAGCAAACAGCTTATGAGAGAGGAAGTTCACACCCCTGGACCTAACCTATCTGAGCTGTGGATACTGATGTGGAAATAGTGGTTGTTTGCAAGAGCATTCTGTTAATGGTTACGGGCTGAACATTGTAATAGATAGCAAATTTTCAACCGGGGATACAAAGTGCTACTAGATACTACCTATAGACATATGGCACACATTGTAATATAATAGACCTTGTAGACATACACGGGGAGATGTGGCTTAATAATGTTGTTTATACCTGCTAGTCTCAAAGATCTAAGCATTTCTGAGTCAAGGTACATTCATTTTCACTAATAAAAATAACTGTTTGATGCAAGCAGTAGAAATCTATCCAAAAACTTTGTCAAATCACTGTACTGACAGCTGGAATGAAGTGGCAGGACATGGGAGTTAGATCACCACTGGAGATATTAAAAAAAAGTTATGTACTCACCATAGCATTCCATCTGTGTTGTTCATTTTCATTCTTCCTCAACAAACGGGTTCAGATCTGATCCTCAGATCTGACTCATCTGCTTTTTTCCAGCTCGTGGAACACTGACTCCTTCCTTACCTATAATGCACTACTCCCCTATCATACTTCAGATCTGGTTTGCTGACATTTAAGCCTATATAACATTTAACAAATAAAAAAGAGATGATAACAGTATCTGAAACTAAAATAAAGGAACATTGGTTCCTTTAGCATCTTCTAATCTTTCCAGAAGTCATACTGGTAGGGGGTTGGAGGGACAGGAGTTGAGGAAGAATGAAAATAGTCAGCACAGATGGAACATTATGATGAGTAGATAAATTTATCTAATGTAGTCAAGTTCTTTCATTCCTCAACAAATGGGACAGAGTCCCTAGCTACCTAAATCCCTGGAGGACTCTAAGGAAGGATATTCCTCACCACTGCTGAGCCAAGTAGCACTTTACCCCTAGAGACTAGATCCAATTTATAATGAACAATAAAGGTATGAGGATTAGCCCAAGCTGCAGCTGCACAAATATCATCCAAGGAAGATCTGAATAAAAATGCAGAAGTAGTTGCGATAGACCTGGTGGAGTGAGCCTTTAGAGGTTTTGGCAAAGACAAACCCAATTTTTTGTAAACAAAATAAATATGATCAGTTAACCATTTGGCTAAAGTCACTTTAGTAACTGGTTTACCAAATTTTGAATCAGAAAAGGAGACAAATACTTGACTTGACTTCCTGAAAATTTTTGTCCCTACACAGATATAAAGTTAACTGTCTCTGAACATAAAACAGCTGCAACATATAGTCTCATTTGTTTATGAAAAATCAAAAAAAAGGAGCCTTAGAAGATAAAGCTTGAAGTTCCAAGACTCTTCTAGCAGAGGTAATGGCCACTAAAGAAGACAGTCTTCCAGTTTAAAAATTTTACTTCACACTTGGCTGACAGTTCAAAGGGAGACTGGGTCACAGATTGTAAGACCAAATTCAAATCCCAGTAAAGAGCAATGAGGATGACTGTGTTCTCCAATCGAGATACTTTTGGAGATTCCCCCAGTGGAGAGATCAGTGCAAAGAACCTGCTGCACTTGTTGTTGAGGGAAGAAGAAAAGAGGTCGCTGCAAGATTGGCCCCATCAACAGAATATTTTGTCCACCAATTTCATGTTGAGAGACCACTACTGAGGCATTAGAATGGACCTGCTTAACGTCTCTGCTATCACATTGGATTTCCCCAGAATGTGTGTTGCTATCAGAAATCGATTGGATGAGATTGCCCAATGCCAAACTCTCAAAGCTTCAAAACACAGGGCATAAGATTTGGTTCCTCCTTTTTTGTTGATGAACCAGACCACTGACATATTGTCCATCTGAACTGTAACAGTCCTAGAGGCAAGACTGTCTTGGAAGGCCTGCAATGCTAGGAGGACAGCTCTCATTTTTAGAACACTGATATTCGTATTGGTCTCTTCGGGGGACCATGTGCCTTGGACCATCTTTCCCAAGAAGTGCCCCCCCCCACCCGATTTGGGAAGCGTCAGCAGTAACTATGATCTTGGGCTGAGGGAGAGTGAAAGGGTGACCTTGCATTACCTGATCGGAGTACATACACCAAAGGAGGTAATTTCTGCATACCTGAGTTTTGTTGATTTGAGTGGATAAAGATTGGTGAAGAATAGAACACTGCGTCGCTATGGTCCACTGAAGAATTCTCATGTGATATCTTGCTAACAGAACCCAAACTATAGCAGCAGACATTGACCCCAGTGCTTGAAGGATCAATTGAGTTGAGAGAGGAATTTTGAATGATCTCCTTGACCTGGAATCGTATGGTTTGTTCCCTTGGTAAAGGAAGGGAGGCTGTCAAGGATACTGTGTTGAACAAAGCTCCAATATATTCAAACATCTGAGTTGGTACTAGATGAGATTTGTTGTGACTGACAGTAATTCCCAGGCGAGAGTATAACTGGAGTACATAATCTTGTCTTTTGATCAGATGATGCCTGGTTGAAGCAGTTATGAGCCAGTTGTCCAATTAAGGAAACTCCTGGAATCCCTGCAGTTTCAAGTGAGCTGCCACTACTGCCATGCATTTTGTAAACACCCTGGTGGCTGTGGTGAGAACAAAGGGCAGAGCTCTGAATTGGTAATGACTGGCTCCCAGCCAGAAGCGTAAGTATCTTCTGAATCATCTGTTCATTTTTATATGATAGTACACATCCTGAAGATTTACTGAGCACATCCAGTTGCCCTTGTGCAGGAAAGCCAGAATGGACTGAACCATGACCATCTGGAACTTCATATACTGAATTGACTTGTTCAGAATGCTGAGATCCACAATTGGTCTCCAGTCCCCTGTTATCTTTCACACTAAAAAGAATAATGATTAAGTTGTGGACTCCTTCTGGTATGGGGGGGACTTCCTGGATAACTCATTTTTGTAGCAGCTTTTTTATTTCTAATGGTGCTGCTTTCCTCTGACTGGGTGGATCATCGAGAATTGTGTTTACTGTTAAGGGGGGTTAGGAAAAGGGTATTATATAATCTCTGGAAATAATCCTCTGCACCCATGAATATTTTGTAATCTCTAGCCAGGCTCTCTGGTGTAGGGATAAATGACCCCAAACTGCCTCCAGTGGTGGACAATTAGGCCTCCTTTCAGGAGCACTGGTAGGATCTCTAGATCCTTGGTTTTGCAGGCCTCCTCTGCCACATGGGTGACATCTTCCATTACAGTTCTTCTCTCTGCCCCTGGGAAAACTATCTCCATAAGGATCTTGAAAGGGACCCTGGGAATTTCTGAACCACATTTTTTGACCACCTCGTTGATTTATAGAAAAGGTCCTTTGAGGAGTCAAAAAACATACACCCACAGCAGATAGTGTTTTATTATCCTGCTCACACCTGGATAGTGTGTTTCTAACATTGGGGCCAAATAAAGAATTTTTGTCAAAGGCAGCATTCACGAAGGAAGACTTGAAGGGCTCCATGAAATCAGACAGATAGCATCTAGGCATGCCTCCTAATGGAAATGCCTAAACCCGCTGCCTTTGAGGTACCTTCAGCTGCATGTGAGATGAACCTCATGGACGAATTTGAAATAGACTGTAGGAGAGCCAACTGTGAGGCAATCAAACTCTCTTCCTCAGAAGTAATGGTCCCAGAGAGGCATTTGGTAAGCTCTTTAATCAAATCCCTCGAGTCCAGTGAAGTGTGCCAAATAATTCAGAGACAGAAGTACAAAAGTGTCCGAAGCATGTACATGCTTCCTGAATCTGAGCAGCGCCCTAGACTCCCTGCTAGGGGGATGAACAGAGGAACTTTGCTCTGCAAGTTCCTTTTTTGTGGCTGCCACTACAACCACTGCATCACCTGGTACTCCCTTGCTCCAAAATTCTCTGTCTTTGAGTGATGCTGGGATCCTATATGGTCGCTTGGTGATCAGTTCAATGGAATCAGGTTCCTTCCACTCCCATCAAGAGATCAAATCAATGAGCTTCTCATCGGGCAGAGTCACCCAGGAGGTAGATAGGTTAGCTCTAAAGGCTTCCAGGAATACAGATTCCTCTTGGAATGGGTTGCCAGTAGACCAGCCACTCATTTGCTTGAGGATCTCTAGTAAATCTCCAGACAAGAAGTGATCAAGTGGTGATCTTGAGGACCCTTCCCCCTCATCAAAATCAGCATCCTCCATGACAGAATCTTGAGAGTCTAAGTGCCTCATTTTGCACTTTCTCTTCCTAGGGACTTCTTCAGCAGGATGTTCCAGAGAAGTATCAGAAGATATCAATATACTCTGCTGGGTGCCCTGAAGATTTTGGGCTGGCTGTCCCAGGGGTGCAGGAAGTTGAGGCTCAAGATGCAAAGACAACTGGGTCTGGGAAGTAGGGGGCATGGAGGTTGGATACATCCTTTCTCTTGAAGCAGAGAAAACTGTCCCCACTACATCAAAAGCAGAATACCTCAGAGAGAATGAGACTGATGGCTCTGAGAAGACATGCTGCCGGACCATCAGCTCCTTCCAACTAAGGCAAACCACTCAAAGCAGGGGTCAGAACAGTGGTCAGAGCAGAGATATCAGCCCAAAGGTCTGAGGGACCGAGACAGCTCTGACAACCTCGGAGTTGACTCCAACACCCCAGATCTGGCAGTGATGCCACTATTCTGAGAGTCATCTGGATCTGACAACTCAGAGCCAGTACACTCAAAGACGGTACCAGTTTAGAAGATAAAATGAACCTCAAATCAGATATGGACGGATCCGCGATTCTTGGATCCAACCCTTCCAAAACCAAAGGTCAGATCAAAGAAGGAGACAAAATAGGCAGTGCAGTACTCATGAAGGTCTCCGGACTCAATGGGGTAGGAGCTGGAAGCACACCCATTTGTATTTGTGTCAAGAGAAACTTCCTGATCATCATGTCCACATTTGCTAAGATCAGACTTCTGAAGGAATGAGAAGAAGGTGGTACTGATGAAGGCCTAGAATGATAAAGCCTGGAAGACCTTTCCAGAAATGGGGATGGGAGTCGAGGGGACACCAGATCCAAGCTTGGAGGAGATCTGATTCGTGGTGACCTACATGTTTGCTTCTTTGGATCCGAGGGGGCCTGAGCTGAAGTTTTTGCTTTTGTAACCAAAGTAGTCAGACTGGAAGATTTTGTCTTTGGATCCGAACAGTTGGATCAAAAGGTTTTACAATATTAAGAGGCAGTTCCAAACCCGGAATCTAGGAACTTGTAGGGCCCAGGGATGCTTTTTAGCATCTTTTTTGTCATGTTTTTTAGGGGTTTGAGCCACAGATGCTGTAGCTGAAAATTTTGATGGGAACAATCCTCACATAATTAGCTTACTTCCTCTATCAATAAGGACCCTAGGGTTGAAGGCGTTACAAATGTCATAGGCAGAATCCAAGTGGGCCGGGCCTAAACAATAAACAGTGTGCATCAGATAGCAGAATTTTATGGCCACAGGCCATACATTTTTTAAAACTGGAGGGTTTTTTTGTTTTTTATAAATATATATATATATATATATATATATATATATATACACACACACATATATATCTATATTTATTGTTTAACAAGAATGAAAAAAATATTTATGTGTGTGTGTATATATATTATATATATATATATGTATATATATAATCTCTCTCTCTCTCTATATATATATATATATATAATATATATATATATATATATATATATATATATAAAATCTATCTATATATATATATATATATATATATATATATATATACATAAATACACAGAGAGAGAGAGAGACAAAGATAAAGAGAAAGTATTATCACCAGTAGTAATAGAATAATATACCTAAAAGGTATAGGAGAGAAAAAAGAAAGGGAAATTACCAACTGTGTACTGTAGAATTACACTAAAAAGGGTAGAAAAGGCAAGGGAGGATAAATACAGAATTATACTATGAAATAGGTAAAAACTTCTACTTTTATTCACAAAAAAAACTACTACTGCTCGAGAACTGACAGTGACCACATCCATACGCGAAAGTGGCAAATGAGATCTGAGGTATGGTTAGGGGACTAATGCATTATGGGTAAGGGCGCTGCTCAAGAGTTTCAGTTTTTCACAAGATGGAAAAAGTGGCAGAGTCGGATCCGAGGGCCAGAACCAAATCCATCTGAACAGGAATAAATGAATGAAAATGACAAAATCAGATTAATTATTAATGAACAGAAAGTACAGTTTTGTACACTTACCATAAATGTAGATGTTCGAGTGTATTCACTGTTGCAGTCATTACATTTGGGGTAATCTGCTGGCAGACTGCCCTCAGTCGGCCTGAATTCCAAAGTCTTGGATCCTGCGTCGGTTGCTGTCTTCTCTTCCATGACGTCAGGTTGTCAGGTGTATAAACATGCAGCCGACGCCATTTTCTTTAGTTTTTCTTGCCCCCGATGTCAGATGCCCCCAAAAAGGTAGCAATACTCTAAATATTTATATATATATATATATATATATATATATATATATATATATATATATATACATGCATCAATATAAACTTAACCTTCATCTACAAGCAAATACACCACATAGGTTGTAGAAGATAGAGAAGGAAAGATAAACTGTAGAATGACAGGGGGATGGTGGGAAGGTAACCTGGACTGCAACAGTGAATACACTCAAACATCTACATTTATGGTAAGTGTACACAACTGTACTATGTTCTTCGTGTTTCACTGTTTCAGTCATTACATTTGGGTAGAATCCCAAAGCTATGGTTGGGAGGCTGGAGCTAAACAGCATTAGGTGAGGCAATAAGGCCCTGCAGCATTGCAGTGGCAAAGCCTGCCCTGGACTTAGTGTAGAGAGGCAAATGGTAATGCTTTGTAAAGGTGTGAACAGAACTCCAAGTAGCAGCCTCTAGAATGTCCTTGGTTGGTACTCCTCTGAGAAAGGCTGCTGAAGTAGCTGCAGCCCTGGTGGAGTGAGACCTAATGCCCTTGGGCACAAGTTTGCCATGGTGTAAGTAGCAGAAACAGATGCAATGGCTTATCCACTTTGAAACTGTCTGCTTTGAAATAGCCTTTCCTTCAGATCCTGCAGCATATGACACTAGTAATTGCTCGTTTTTTCTTAGAGCTTTAGTCCTGCTCAAGTAGAATCTTAGCTGTCTGTGTACATCCAAGGAATGCAGAATTCTCTCCCCTTTGTTCTGCGGATTTGGATAAAAAGTTGGCAGATGAATTGTTTGGTTAAGAGCCACACTGGAAACGACCTTAGGTATAAAAGTAGGATTTGTCCTCAGAGACACCCTGTCTGGGTAAAATATGATAAAAGGCTCTATGAGGGCCTGTAGCTCTGAAACTCTTCTTGCTGAAGTAATTGCTAGCAGCAGAGCTGTCTTCCATGATAAGAACTTTATATCAGCGGTAGCAGCTGGTTCAAATGGAGGCAGGGTAAGCTTTTCCAATGCATAATTGAGGTCCCATGCAGGTAATGGTGATCTTCTAGGAGGCCTTAAATTTTTGGCTCCTCTAAGATACTGCTTTAGTAAAAGATGAGAAAAGATTGGTGGCTCTTTATTGTAATGAGCTGAAATGGCAGAGGCATGGATTCTGATTGATGAGAAAGATAGGCCTTTGTCAAGCATCTCAGTTAAGTATTGTAAAATCTGAGGAATATGTGGTTCTGCTGTATCTGTTCCTTGTGCTTGATTCCAAGCACAGAATCTCTTCCATTTGTCAGCATAAGATTTTCTAGTACTAGGCCTTCTGGCTTCCAAAATGACATCCATCACAGCTTTACTGAGAGGTGTCATCTGTATGATTACAGGATTAGCCATGCTGCCAGGTTCAGAGTCTGTAGTTGACTGTGCAGGATCTGATTGTTTTGCTGGGACAGTAGTTGTGGTTTTTGAGGCAAGGTCCAAACTGGGTACTGAGACAAGTTCTTTAGGATTGGGTACCAGTATTAGCAGGGCCAGTCCGGGGCAATTAATATCATCTTTGGCTTCTCTTGTCTGACTTTTAGGAGGACATTGGGTAGAAGAGGCAGAGGAGAAAAGGCGTAAACTGATAGGTTTTTCCAACTGAAGGATAGGGCGTCCACTTTCCATGCTTGTCTATGATAAGTCCTTGTGCAAAATCTTTTCAGTTGATAATTATGAGGAGAGGCAAATAGGTCTATGTCTGGGCTCCCCCATTTCTCTGCTATTATGCTGAAGACTTGTGGATTTAGTTTCCACTCGTGAGGATCCATAAGGTTTCTGCTTAAATCATCTGCCAGAGTGTTTTGTTTTCCGGGCAGGAATTCAGCTTGAAGATTTATTTGGTAGGTCAAAGTTGTGTCCCACAGTGCCATGGCTAATCTGCAAAGGGGGTATGAGTGTGTGCCCCCTTGCTTGTTTATATATCACATGACTGTGGTGCTGTCCGTCTTTATCAGTAGTTGTCCTGGATGAAGTAAGTCATTAAAGGCTGTTAGGGCATTTTGAACAGCTAGCATCTCTTTCTGGTTGATATGTAGATGCATTTGATTTGGTGCCCACATGCCCTGAATGCATCTTCCTGCCATGTGGGCCCCCAGGCATAATCTGATGCATCTGTTGTTAAGGTTTGGCTGGCAGGGGGTAGAGTGAAGGGCCGTCCCATGTTTTGGTGACAGGCCTTTGCCTACCATAGAAACTCTTGTTGCAGGCAGGGGATGAGAGGAATCATTGTTTCCAGACTGTGTGAATGTTGACTCCATAAACTTTTAAGGTACCATTGAAGTTTTCTCATATGCAGTCTTGCATATGGAATTAGTAGGATGCAGGCTGCCACGAAGCCCAGAGCCTGCAGAATTTGTCTTGCAGAAGATAGGGTTCTTGTTGCCATCAGGTTGAAGTAAGTAGTCAGTTGCCTTTGTTTGTCTGGCGTGAGGTAAGCCATCTGGGCAGTTGTATTTAAGCTTGCACCCAGGAATGTTATATTTTGAGAGGGTACCAGTTGTGATTTCTTTTGGTTTACTGTGTACCCTAGGCATGTTAGAAGCCTTTTCACAAACACCAGGTGTCGTAGAAGAGTGTCCTTGTTCTCTGCTTGAATGAGACAGTCATCCAAGTAAGGATTTATTTGAATACTTCTTTGTCTGCAAAATGCAATTACTGGTGCAAGGCGCTTTGTAAAGACCCTGGGCGCAGTAGATAAGCCAAAGGGCAGTGCAGAGAATTGGTAATATATTAAGCCAGCCTTAAATCTAAGGTATCTTCTGCACAACTGTCTTATTGGGACATGCAGGTATGCCTCTTTTAGGTTTAAAGTCACAAGCCAAGCATTCTTGCCCAGCATGGGCAGAAGCTGTTGCAAGGTGAGAATTTTGAATTTTGGAATGTCCAGGTATGTGTTCAAAATCGATAAATCCAGTATTGGCTGCCAGACCTTGTCCTTTCTGGGTATCAAGAACAGTCTTGAGTAAAAACTTTGTCCTTTTTCCTATTTTGGTACTGTCTGAATGGCCCCCATATCCATGAGGGATGTAACCTGTTTCTGTGCCTCTGCCCATTTTTTTTGGCAGATCTGGCCAACCATTTGTCATTGGCAGAGTGTGGAAATGGAATCTGTATCCCTGTGATACGATGTTTAGTACCCATTTGTCTTGGGTTATTAACTGCCAATTTTGAGCAAAAAGTGCTAATTTTCCCCCTATGGGTGCTGCCAAAAGATAAGTGCTTGGTGTAGGCAGAGGGAAGTCATTGGGATTGCTTTCTGTAGGTTTGTGCTTTATCTCCTCCAGATTTGGAGGTGGATGCGTCCCATTGCTTTGACCTGTAAGAGTCTTGAGCCTGGTACCTGGAACCCTTAGGGAGTCTGGATTTGCCTCTTTGAGCTGTCTGACACAGGAAAGGACCAATTTTTTGTAGGCCAGTGTCTACTGAATCTAGGTGGCTGCACTTGTAAGAAATCTTTAACAGCTTGCATAGACTTAGCTTTTTCTTCCATTTTCTTTAAAACCTCTTCTGCCTTAATACCAAACAGAGAATCATGCTGTAAAGGTGCATCTAGCAATTTAGCTTTAACATGATAGGCAAATTTTGTTCCTTTAACCAGGCATGCCTCTAATCACAGATCCAGTAACTGCTGCCCTGCAGGAGGCCTCTAAAGAATTAAAACCACATTGCAAAGTATGCTTTCCAACTTGTTCAGCTGCATGCAATAATTCCTGCAATTCCTTATTTTCTGCACATTCTGAAATCAACACCATTTTCTGTTTCAGCAATCCCATAACATGTTACTGGTACTTAAGCATATGAAATTGACAGTTTCAGGCCCTGATTGCTAAGGTTGTAGATGTATAAACCTTTTTTCCCCATCTGTCCAGTGCCCTAGAATCTCTGTCGGAGGGGGTAGGTTTTTTTTGCTGTTGAGGCCTTAACTCCCTTTGGACCCTGTAAAATAGTTTCAGGATCAGCAGCAGGGTTTCTAAATAAAAATTTATGAGAGCCAGGGACCCTGTAATACCTGTCAGGTTTACTGGGAGCCAGAGGTAAGGAGTCAGGGGTCAGGCTTGACTCTGAAAACACATCATCCACAATGTTTAAAACAGGGGGAATGGCTAAAGGCTTGTGCTGAGGGAGAAGAAGGAAATCCCTGAGCTTCTTTTTTGATTCTGAGAAGTCTTGACTCTCCCAGTGAAAATGCTCAGTCAAAGTATGCAAGGTTTCTCCAAATGAATAATCCTCAGGAGGAGATGCAGATGGAATAGACTCCTCAGCATCAGAATCCTTATAGGGAGGTAAAGATAATTCCTGATCAGAAGAGGAATCAGAAGAAATAGAAACCTGATCTGAAGATTCATAGTCAGTGTCTTGCCTAGGCCTCTTATCTGGAGGGGGATGGGTACCACTGATCAAGGTAATAAGGTCTTCAGCCATTTTGATATCTGTTTTTTAGGCATAGAGGCCTGTGCACGTGGCTCAGGCGTCATTTTTTTTTAGTTTTAGAAGGTGTCTCTGCCTTAGGTTTTGCAGCTTTTGTCTGTTTGATATAAAAATGTTGAGGTCTGAATACACCCTCAGAAGCCGGTGCCTGCTCAGCGGCTCCGGACCCATCCGATTGAGATACATCAGTCAGTCCAATACCTTGAGCATCTTGTGGCATGCCGGAAGCCACATGGGTGTTGGTAGAGCCCTGCAACTCGAACGTAGCGGGTATCAGGGGCTGCAAAAGCATCTCAATGAGTACCGACGAACCAGTGAAAGGCTTAGGAGAAGCTTCATCGTCGGTTTTGGATCTCGATTGCCTTTCTCTGTCCTTTTCTTTGCATTTTTTATGTACTCCGGTAGTCGGACTGCTATCTGACGACATTTCTGGGTATTCAAATCTGTTTCCAAAATACTTAGATGCAAAAATATACCGATGCTTAATAGTGCATTGGTTAAATCTACCACAAAACCAACAGCCAGGCATGTTGTGATCAGGGCCTAGGCAAGGAATACAGTATAAATGGAAATCCTTATGAGGTATTTGCTTCCCACAAGTAATACAATTATTAACTTTTTCTGACATTGGTAAAAAGCAAGAAAAAAGTTTCCCCAGTGGGGTACTTAGCTTTAGTGAAGACTTCAGTTCTTAAACTCAAACTCGAATATTTCAGTAGTCGGCCGACCGGCACTTGCGAAATGCTTCTGCTTCGGGCACCGCACGGCAAGAAAGACTAAAGAAAATGGTGTCGGCTGCATGTTTTATACCCCTGACGACCTGACGTCATGGAAAAGAAGACAGCAACCGACGCAGGACCCAAGACTTTGGAATTCAGGCCGACTGAGGGCAACCTGCCAGCAGATTACCCCAAATGTAATGACTGCAACAGTGAAACACGAAGAACATCAGTAAATTAAAAGCATGGCCTAAGGCAGTCACTCAAGCTTTACAGGGTTAATGACATTTAAAGCCAAATTTGACAGAGGTTGTAGGCAGGACAGGATGTTCTAAAAATTAAAATGAAGAAGAAAATCTAAGCCTTTTGCTTGAGACTGTCTTGGGTGGGTGGAGGTGGGGTAGAATAGCAGCTTGACCGGAATGGCTGGCTTCAGCTTCAAGGCAAAAGTTCTGCAGATATACATACAGTAAGCTGTACAAAGCAGGCACTCCAGGGCTTAAATTAGAGGATGCTGGACGTTTGGATCTTTCAAAATGTACATATTTTAAAAATTCTCAATCAATAGAACACTCTTTAGCTTTGCGTTTCTGACAAGTCCAGACTGAGGAAATGAAGCCAATGTTCCACTACCCCACCAAATGCCAAAGTGTGTACGCTACTGCAAAGATCTTGCAGAATTTTGCTGATTTTTATGCAGTACTGTATTACTCACATGGGCAGACCCAGGATGGAATTATGGACTATACTAGATGCTGGCCAGCATTCATGTGCCTTGTTTAACTTTGGACCAGCCACTTGACTCATTAAGACCAACAAATATGGATGTGTTGTCAAGTTTAAGAAACAAAGGAGGATTAAGACACTGTGCCAAAACTGTCTACTACTGCAGCTTTACCATCTGGCATGGGAAGATCAGGTTCAATAATTACTGGAGAAACAGAAAACAATTCTGTTAACCTAGGCAGCATCCCCAGTCTGGAAGCAGGTAGTAATTCTGGTTTTATTAAACCTAGGTCACCTTCACTGTACAAATTAATTTGTCCTTAAAACAGACTATAAACTCTATGTCCATCCTGGCCTGCTCTTTGCTTCCTACCTTGCCAGTCCCAATTATTAGTATAGGTTTGCTGACAGGCAACAAACTTTTCATTATATTGCTAACAGTTTTGATAATGCAGGAAAGGGCAAGTAATGCAAGAAAGAGTTAGAAATGTCTCATTTGGTAGTGTTAGGTCTAGACTCTCAGATTACTTTTGATGAAGTGAACTGATTTCTATTTTTTTGCTACACTGAGCTGGTTTTTGACTTTCACCAGTTATGTGAACAGGTTTGCTAACCTATATGAGGATGCAACTGCAACAGTCTAAGTGTCTGCAACTGTGACTTGTGCAGTCCTGATGGAAACAGGCAACGTGCAAGGCTATCCTCTCCCCTATCACCTCTCCACTATCAAAAACCCTGAGGCTCAACTCTTGAAGGTTATTAAAGTTATGGTAAACAAAACAACATTTCAATGTCTGTCAACAGGTTATTAATTAACCTAAGCTCATACACAAACATACAGACAGCGCAAGCCATTTATGGAAGACATGGGGGTTCAATAAAAAGGAAACAAGGGCCATTTTCCAAAACTGGAAAAAATAATCTCTTTGCCTAATTTTGAGTGCGACCTACCCATAACTGTGGTGACTCAATTCACTCTGGCACTCTTGAGTTCAGATGGCCCCATCCCTAGAAAAGACATTCTAAAATGCATACAAGGTTAGCAAGTTATGTAAAAACTACTCCAGGAAACAGAAAATCCTAAAGTCATGTAAAGGCCAAGCAATCCACGAGCTTCTTCAAATGTTTATCTTTCCACAAATTCACCACTGTTCTAAAGAATCTCTCAGCTGACCAAATGGCAGATTTTTTTTTAAAGGGCTTTAGGACTGAAGTTTTCGACTTTCTTTGTGTGGTAGGGGGAGGGTAGTGTTTATCTGGCCTGGGATTAATTCATTTTCCCAAATGATTTGGGGGTGTGGCATTCCTAACTGTGAATTATACCAGAAAGAGACACAGCTCTGGCTGCTTTCTTATTGTTTAAAAGGTAGGGACAATGCTCAGTGGTGAATCACAAGCCTGGAAGATACTGTCAAGGGTCCAGACCCTTCAGAAATCTTATGTTGTGGGGGAGAGGACTTAGCTCTTTTTCCCTTCAGTAGCATCAATATGCATGACACTGCAGAAGGTCTTCAGATAGCTGTGATTTCAGCAGTGTTTACAAGAGCCAGATGCCATATTAGAGACTCTGCTATGGCAAATGAAACATGAAGACTAGAAACAGCTACTTAATGGAGCTGATCCTACTGCTTGAGATGAATGAAGGACAAAATGTGCATTGATACTGAACGACTAACTTGGGTATAGGTAGCTTCTGAGGTAGGGTTGCCACCTTTCCAAATGGCCAAAGTGGGACATTTGTGCTACAAACATCAGATTTTGCAGGGCAAAACATACCCACGGCCAATACAAAGGACAGAACTTCAGTTGTTTGCCTGTTTATTCTTGTAGCATTTTTGTTCCTTATTCTGTTTCGTATAACATGTAGGTGTTTCAGATACAGAATAACTGTTTTATGCAACTATTACATACAATATAGAAAATACTTTTGTCCTAAAATCTCAGGACATTTGCCATTTTCTCACAATATTTTGCAGGACACAACTGCCCAAAGAGGGACTGTCCCTCGCAAAGTGGGACAGGTGGTAACCCTATCTGAGGTGATTTAAAATAAAAAAATTAGGTGCCAGAGCTACAGATGAGCAAACAAAATGGCTGACCTGGTTAATAACAGTGGGCCAGCCACGAGACAGAAGCAAGTTAAAGCACTAGAGAGTATAGCCTATAAGCTCCTTGTTCAGCCAAAAGTAAATTTCACAGATGAAGTAGGAATCCATAGGAGCAGAGGTTACACACTGAGCTTCCCTCCCAAATGACCTGGGCAGGAGTTTGCCATCAAATGAGATATGTTACAAGATCCAAAACATCTATGATCTTCTCGTGGAAGTTCTGTGACTGAACCAGCAAGAATGTTTCTGACTTGCTCATCAGATGCACAGAAATGTGATGTAGGATTTGCCTTTTAGGAGTGTGAGGGTCTCTCTTCCTGTAACAAGTGATTTAGGAAACTTTGGGACAGTTATGGCCAAGCCAAGAGGCCTCATCCCACATGCTGTGACTGAATGCAAAACAGGCTCTACCACAATAGGCAGCTATGAAAAGGCTTTAATGTAATTACTAATGATAGATGTGGAAAAAAATAACCAGATGGTAGAAATCGGATGTAGTCCCATCAGTAAGGGTCTTAAGGAGATGAAGGACAATAATGCAGGATTAAGGAGTAATGTGCAACCAAACATTAGTAAATGGCAACCTTTACTGTCATATTTACATAATGTCAGACAGCTGACTGGCAAAAACTCCCCCTTCCACCTGTTGTGCTTTAAAAGTGAGTGTAAGCAAGACTCTCAAAATAATTGGCAATATGTTAATAGCATGCACAGTTTAGCAGGATTATAACTTAGAATACTGATGTTATGGTGTAGCATACTAAATTGGACTAATTAAAGATCAATGGTTTAAAAAGTGTACATCCTACAATACACAGACTTTTGTGTTTATACCAAGTACTGCAGATAAAAATCTAGCCAGTCCACAGTGTTCAGATAAAATGTACTTTAGCTTTAATACATTTACTGAGACTGACTGAGAATCAAACTTTTTCTTTCTTGTTTTTCTAGTTATTAATGTTTTGCTATGAGTATATTTCTAACCCATTTGATAGCAAATATATGCACCCTCTTAACCTATGCTCAAAGCTTTTGATGATGTGCTCTGTAAAAAGCAGCATCTAAGCACAGTTTAGTCATATCAATCAGCTAACACAGCCCCTTGTGGGCCAGCAGCAGATGGTCAAGATATCGGCTAATTTTTATAGAAAGATCATCTGCTATAGTGTGCTCATAATCTGCATTAGAAGCTCTATAGTTACAACTACAGTAAAGATATGCAAACAGCAAAGAATTACAGCCCAGCTATCTCAGATTTTGTAAACAATTATGTCATTTCTGAGTATCAACATGATTCATACAAGATGTTTGTATTAAAAATGTGTTAGAACAGTATGCAATGTGTATATCATTCTAGGTTTATACAGACGTGTATTGAAAAGATATTTTATAATGTGCATGTGCTTAAAATGTAACCACAGCATACCCTACTGGAATAGAACAGAAATGCACATGCACTATTATAACTGTTTAAATGTATATATTTTAGCAGTGGAAACTGGAACACAGGACGTTAACTTCAGTCTAGCAAACTTCAGAAAAAATAGCTGAAATTAAATTAGTTTACGGCACCTTGAGACAGAATGTCTGTACTAGGGGCCTTTCTGTATTGTCTTGGAAGTGGTTTATTGTTTTATGACTTCCAGCATCTGCAAGAGATCTGAGAAAAAGCCCTTGTCTATGTATTTTTACAGACAGATGCTAAATGCTACCAGCTGCCATCAATGGTTGTTTTGGGCCTGGGGACTAGAAGTCAGATGACAAGAAATGATGTAATTCTGCTAGCTAGCCCAGCAGTAATATTTGAAATAGTAATTTAAAATGTCTCTGACAGCATTCTGTATTCTGTCTTTGACCTGACAACAGCTAGAAGATCCATTCACCACATCTGCCTTGTTCTGTAAGTAAGTTTCTAGGGAACAGTATAATTATCTTAGATATAGTCAGGAATATAGTGAAGCTTAGTTTAGATATGTTTCTTTATTTACTTGAGACTGTCCTGCATTATTGTTTTAAATATTTCCTGTGATTTTGAAGTCAGATGTCACTGTGAAAAAAAATATATATATATATATTTAGTATTGTCTTGTTTTTTTACTTATTATAAAATATATTTAAACCCTTCACTGTGGCTGATCTGTAGCCGTGGTGGTACAGCGGTAGCATTGTTGCCTCACAGCAAGAGTTCTCCTGTTCCATTTTCGGCTGGAGTGTCTTCTGTGTGGAGTCTGGATGTCCTCCCCGCGGTCGAGTGGCATCCGAAAGGCATGCGTGAATGGGAGTGCCTTCGCTGAAGGTTGGGCATTGGGCTGGCAATTCGGCACCATAAAAATTGGCTGCCTATCATTAGCGGACCGGAGTTCCGCTGTGGCAACCCCTAACCTGGAAAATCCGAAAAGACAAACAACAACAACTGTGGCTGATCTGTGACGAGATATTTAAGTTCTGAGAGTACTTGCATATTTATTTGGTGACACTGTGTAGTTATTAGGCCACTCCTAATAGCTTTGCTCTTGGTCAAACTACCATTTGTGTTAATGTTAACATTACACTGTAAGACTGAACACCCTTTGTTAAGGGCCTTAAAGTAGCTGATAAGGAGCTGGCTGGTGGCAGTGATAACCACCTTACAGTCTGGGCAAAAGGGAGCATAGCTAATAAACCTGTGCCAGCCTTTCCCAGGTGTGTGTGTGTAAATCAAACCTCAAAGAGAGTGTGTCAGCTACTTTGGCAGGGGAACAAAGCACAGGTTGGACAGAGTGCTGGAGGTCTTGGCATGGCCACTCAGGTGAGATCTCAACTCTATAGCTGTGCCAGTGGAATCTTATTGTGGATCTGGAGAAAGAGGGAGAAACCAACCCCGGACTGACTGTGGTCTTTGTGTGCCCTTAACGGAAATTGCACTTGATGCAGAAAGCTGCATCTGGAAATACTGTGCGTGTACCTGTCATCTTCCCAGTGTACGTCCCCCACTGTTGCCAATGGTAAGGACCGAGGCTCCTTGATTACTGGTCCAGCGGTGGGACTTCACATTTATTGGTTGGCAGTGGTGGGATATCCACATATTAAGATTCAGTGGTGGGATCACCACATCACTACTAGTATTCAGTGGTGTGGATACTGAACTACTGTAGCCTGTAAACAGTTGTCACTAAAGAAGGTGTTTGTACTCTCAAGCAGCCACACAGTAGGGAGTCAGAGTTTCATATCACAGTAGTTTTATTTATTTCTGTTAGCTTAGTTAGTCAGGGAGAGGAGGCAAGGATGTCAGCAGAGGATTATGGCAAGATGACAAGGAGCAAGTTAGCTTAGATGTGCCAAGCCAAAGGACTGGGGCATGCCAACCTGAATAAAGGAGAAATGATTGCAGCCTTAGTCACAGCTGCATCATAGACCAGCACCCAGGACAACAACCAGACTGGTCTTGGGGATGTACAACTCTCAGAAAATGGACAGTTCAACCTTTCCACAAGGGACAGAACAGTTGTGTAAAATCTTATTATAGCCATAGATGTTCTCTTCAATGTTGCAGTATTCTTTACATATGGGTAGTATTCCACTACTCCACCCTTCGTCCAGCTTGTAAGAACAGCTTCAAGCTACTGCCTGTACATGAGACATCACAAGTAGGCTCCTAGACTGTCAGCCACAAAAGGGACATCCGCACATACAATCCTCAGAACTTTTTTGCAGCCATTTAGAAAGGTTGACTCGTACATTCGGTCTGCCATTGGAAACTGTGTATTGTTCTTCAGATTCAGATAAGTACCCCATTGGGGGTTTATTTAGTTGCTTCTTTCTTTTGTTATTGTTCATGTCATCCAGAAAGGCCAAGTGTAGGCGTGGAAGGCAAATTCCACATAAGGATAGTCACAAGCTCTGTTTTGATTAGGGCCTACTTACGACCATTGGCCTTGCTCTATCTGTCAGGCCTTCATCCCTAAGACTTTACGTAGCCAGTTGTGTGCCTTAAACCTATATCTAGAAAACCAGAGGCTTTAGTGTTTGGCTAGGGAATCGATGGAGGGTTCCGCAAGTTCTCCCAGCTGTCCTTGAAGAGGAAGGTAGGCAAAGCTAGGTCCGAGTCCTCTTTGGCTGCTCCTTCTTACTCCGACATACCCCTTGAGATTGATGAAAACCTGGTGGTATGGTCAGAGGTAGGGTCTGTCTCTCCAGCGGGAACCACAATGGTAGTTGTTAGGAGTGGGGATCTGAGCACATCCGAGGCTATGCAGATGTCCAGTTTGTATGATTTGGGGGAACCATGGCTACTTATTTCGGAGGACTTGGGAACTGGTCCAGTTCCCTTGCAAAAAGAAGCTACTGGCATTAGGCCGAAGTCTGGCCTTGCTCCTGCCCTAGAAAAACCTGCCAAAAAGAAACAAAACCTAAGCATTCCACAGTGCCTAGTACTCCACTGTCGGACTGGGAAGTTTTCTCGAATGGTCTTATTAAGGCCTTGATGGCCCTCAGGCCTACGACCTCTCCTATTTCTGGCCCTGCCCTCACCTCTTCCCCTTTGTTGTCGTTGGACTACCAGGAGTCTGTCTTTGCTCTTCCAGCCCAGGACTCTGATTCAAAGGGGTCTTCCTCAGATGAAGACTTTTTGGCTTACTCCACTCAGATTCCTTCCCCTTGGAATATGCTTCTCCATTGGAAAAATCTAATGGGGGAGATTCACCAATGGAAGAACTCTCTTTTGGAGAGACAGTTAATAAGATGAGAGAATTCTTTAAGTGGGATTCTTCCCACATTTCAAAGGAACAAAAGAGATATTATGACTTATTTCAGGTGGAGGCCCTTGGACCTGCAACTGTCTCTCCAGTGCTTCCTGCTTTCGTGGATGCCTTTGCATCATCTTCCAAGACCTCAGATTCACAGGCACTACCTCCTAAAAGATCTGCCCATTTTTATAAGGTTCCTGGGGATTGCAAATTTGTTTTTAAGTGTCCTTCAGCTGATCCTCAGATAAATCCTCCCAGGTTGTTCCTTCCACAAAACTGATTCCCTCAAACAAAGTAAAATTTTAGAAAGGTTAGGAAAGAAGGTTTACACATTTTCCACCCTGGCAATCAGAGCCACTAATTACCAGACTCACATGTCTAGGTATTCTCTAGCTTTGCTCTCCCAAGCTTCTCAGGCCCTGTCCCAGCTTCCTGACTCAGAAGCTAAGTCCTTATCTCTTACTCTTTGACTGCATCTTCACAGGTCACTAGGCATTCCATTAAATGCAGCTATGATGCTGCAGAAGGTACCAGAGCTGCAGCTTCTGCTTCTGTTCTTAGGAGATACTCTTGGCTGTGTCTACAGGCTCTCCCTGATGACATCAAGGCAAAACTCTTGATTATCCCTTGGACAATTCTGCTCTTTCTGGTAAGGCTGCTGCAGAACTTTTTAAAACTCTGAAGGAAAAACATAAGGAGCTTAAGGATTTAAAGCACCTGCTAGTTGCTCCAGTTCCTAAATTTCATATGAACTTCCTTGCTAAAACTCCTTTTATTAGGAAACCCTCCAGATCTACTTCTTCTGCTCCCCCTGGTTTCTTCTCAAGCATTCTTAGCTTCACTGGATCTCAAGGATGTTTATCTGCATATTCCTATTCACCCTCACTTTAGGAATTTCTTGCATTTCTCAGTGGGTACTTGGCACTTTCAATTCTCTACCTTGCCTTTTGGTCTTTCCACTGCTCCAAGAGTCTTCACAAAGTGTCTAGCAACAGCCATTGCTTTCCTAAGACTAAAGGGTCTTAAAGTTTACCATTAAATGGACGGCCTGCTTTTTCTGGATAGCAGTCCAGGTCTTCTGTTTCAAATTTAGCTAGTCCTTTTCTGCAAGGCTTGGGGTTCACAATAAATTTCAAAAAAATCTGCTCTATCACCCAGTCAGGATCTCATTTTTCTGGGATGCAGGTTCAGGATAGATTTGATGATGATATTTATTATTTCAGAGAAAGCTCCATCTCTCATAGCTTTCATGGAATCACTTCTAACTCTTTCCTCCATCACTGCCAGGGAGTTGCTGAGACTTCTTGGGTTCATGGCCTCTACAGTTCCCATGCTGCCTTTTACAAAACTTCACATGAGGAGGTTCCAGTGGTTTCTGAAAACAGTCTGACCCCAGCATGCTCATCCCATGGAGACTGACATTTCTCTTCTTCCCTGTTTGAAAGCAGAACTAGGTTGGTGGATACAGCACCTCAGTCAGAAACCTGGATTACCCCTTCAAATTCCTCAACCAGTACAGGTACTTTTTACAGATGCCTCAGATTTAGGATGGGGAGCAACCTTTGCTTCCACAAAAGTTCAAGGGCTTTGGTCCCCTCTCAGAGGAAAGAACACATCTATATCAGGGAAATGAGGGCGCTGATTCTAGCCTCAATGACCTTTCACCCTATGTTCCTTCCAGGACCCCTCAAGATCCTCACAGATAACACTATGGTCTTTTGGTACATAAACAGGCAGAGGGGCATGAAATCTTGTCTTCTTTGTTGCTTAGCCATCAAGGCATGGGAGTAAGCTATTCAGTAAAAAGTCTCACTGCATGCAGTGTACCTACCTTCAGCTCAGAACTCAGTGGCAGATGCATTAAGCAGTTCCATGACACAATCCCATGAGTGGATGCTTAGCAGAGATGTGTTCCTGGAGCTAGTTCATCGGTGGGGTACTCCAGAGATGGATCTATCTGTCTCTCCTCAGAACAGACAACTTCCTCTTTTCTGTGCCAGGGTCCCTCATCCTCAGGCTTGGAGGGTGGATGCCCCATCATTCTCATGGAAGGGGATGTTTCTTTATGCACCTCCCCTTTCTTTTAATTCAGACAGTCCTGCTGAAAATTCAACAGGAGAAACCAAAAATCTTGTTAGTGACTCCCTTTTGGCCAAGACAACTTTGGTTCCCTCTTCTTCTGCATTTAGACAAGGGCCATCACTACAAGTTACCTCACCGGATGGACCTACTCACTCAGGAAAAGGGATATCTAATTCACCCACAGCTGTCAACTCTTCACTTGACCTTATGGGTGATCAACTTTTGATTCCTTTTAGGCACCATTTTTCTAAGGATGTGGTTTGGGTTTTGCAGGAGACCAGGAAATCCAACACTAGGAAGTCTTCAGGTCAAAGGGGACAAGATTTTCTATCTGGTGCCAAAAAAGGAAACCCTTTTGGCAGACATTCATTTGATGTTATCTTATCTGTGTGAGTTACTTAACAGTGTCCTGTCTTATTCTTCTATTAAGTTCCACTGTTCTGTCTAGTCTGCTTGTCTGCCCTTTTCTCCTCCATTGGCTCCCAGGCTGGAGGTTAAGCTTTTTTTTAAGAGGTATCCTACACATGAATCCTCCCAGGAAATTGGGATCTTAATTTTGTCCTGGAGAAGTTGACTCAGGCCCCTTTTGAACCAGTGGCCTCTGATTCTCTAAAGGTTTGTACTTTGAAAACAGTACTTCTGGAAGCTATTACCTCTAACAGAAGGGTTTCTGAGATCCAGGCGTTAATGACTTCAACACCATTCCTAGTTTTCCATAAGGACAAAGTTTCTTTGAGAGCCAATTTGTCCTTTATGCCTAAAGTGCTTAATGATCTTTCCTTAAATCAAACTATTCAATTGCCTGTTTTTTTCCCATCTTCACAATCTCCTAGTGAGAGAATTTTGCATTCCCTAGATGTGCGCAGACAGCTTAGATTCTATCTTGACAAAACAAAGTCCATCAGGAAATCTGATTGATTATTTTTGTCCTTCCATCCCAGGGCTCTGGGTTTGCCTGTTTCTAAACAAACTACATCTTCATGGATTTCTAAGGCCATTGTGTTTTGGTATTATTTTCATGGGAAATCCCTATCCTCTTCTGTTAAGGCCCATTCCACTAAATCTGTGGTATCCTCAGGGGCTTTCTTCAGAGGTTTGGATACTCAATGCATTTTGGAAGCTGCCACTGGGTCTTCTGCTCATACCTTTACAAAGCATTACAAGTTTGATTATATTTCTAGGGCCAGAGCAGGGTTTGCCAGAGCAACCCTGGATGGATTTGTGGAAAATGCTTCTGCTTGATCTCTATCTGTTCCTTCCCACTCGCTGGTATCCCTTCCAGATTTTGCACTCTCCCATATGTAAAGAATACTGCAACATTGAAGAGAAGGACATAGTATAGTTGTGTAAAAGCTTACTATTACCACAGATGTCTTTCTCTTCGACATTGCAGTATTCTATCCCACCCACCTTCTCCCCACATCTTGCTCATTATTTGGATGACTGTCTCCTAGGTCTCCCTTTGGAGTTTTCCTCATGGGGCTACTTTATTTTGAGGACTGTACTTGTGGATGTCCCTTTTAGAGCTGAAGTTCTAGGAGCTTACGTGGGATGTCCCACGTACAGGCAGTAGCTTGAAGCTTCTGTATACAAGCTGGACATCTGGTCAAATAGTAGAATACTACCCATATGTAAAGAATACTGCAACATGGAAGAGAAAGACATCTATGGTTATGGTAATATTTTACACAACTATTCTGTCCTCTATGGAATGGTTGAACTGCCCATTTTTCTGAGAGTTGTACATCCCCAAGGTCAGTCTGCTTGTCCTCCTGGCTGATGGTCTGTGATGCAGCTGTGACTACGTGTGGAATAATTTCTCCTTTAGTTAGGTTGGCATGTCCCAGTCCTGCAGCTTGGCACATCTCAGCCAACCAGCTCCTTGTCAGGTCGCCATAATCCTCTGCTGACATCCTTGCCTGCTTTCCCTGACTAACTAAGGTAACAAAAAATAAATAAAACTATTGTGATATGAAACTCTGACTGTCTACTGTGTGGCTGCTTGAGAGTACAAACACCTTCTTTAGTGACCACTGTTTACAGACTACAAGAGTTCAATATCCTCACCACAAAATCCCAGTAGTGATGTGGTGATCCCACCACTGAATCTTAATATGTAGACATCCCACCACTGCCATCCAATAAATGTGACGACTCACCAGTGGACCTGTAATCACGAAGCCTCAATCCTCACCACTTGCAACAGTGGGGGAAGTACACTGGGAGGATGACAGGTACCTAGTATTTCCAGATGCAGCTTTCTGCATCAAGTGCAATTTCCCTTAAGAGCAGAGAGAGATCACAGTCAGTCTGGGCTGTTTTCTCCCTCTTTCTCCAGATCCCAAGTAAGACTCCCCAGTAGCACAGTTATAGAGTTAAGATCTCAGCTGAGTGGCCAAGCCAAGACCTCAAGAGACCTCAAGCACTCTCTCTGTCCAACAACAGCGTTGCGTCCCTGCCGAAGTAGCTGACACACACAGTCTTTAAGGTTTGATTTACACACTCACACACACCTGGAAAAAGCTGGCACAAGTTTACTAGCTATGCCCCCTTTTGCCAAGTCCAGAAGGTAGTCATAACTGCCACCAGCCAACTCCTTATCAGCTTCCTTAAGTCCCTTAACAAAGGGTGCCCAATCTTATTGTGTAATATTAATATAAACACAAATGGTACTTTGACCAGGAGCAATGCTATTAGGAGTGCCTACACAGTGTCACCAAATAAATATGTAAGTACTCTCAGAACTTAAATATCTCTACACAGATCAGCCACAATGAAAGATTTGAATATATTTAATAAATAATAAAAGAACAAGACAATGCTATATATATATATATATATATATATATATATATATATATATATATATATATATTTTCACATTGACATCAAAGTTCAAAATCACAGGAAATATTTAAAACAACATTGAAGGACAGTCTCAAAAAAAAGAAAAATATGTACACTAGGCTTCATTATATTCTTGACTGTACCTAAGAGAACTATACTGTTCCCTAAAAACTTACTTACAGAGCAAGGCAGATGTGGAGAATGGATCTTCTAGTTGTTGTTAGGTCAAAGACAGAATACAGAATGCTGTCTCTCTAAGAGACTTCTTAAATTAATACCTCAAATATTACTGCCAGGTTAGCTTTCAGAATGACATCATTTATTGGCATCTGACTTCTAGTCCCCAGGCCCAAAGCAACTAGTGATGGCAGCTGGTAGCATTTAGCATCTGCTTTTAAAAAATACATAGACAAGGGGTTTTCCTCAGATCTGTGGCAGATCCTGGAAGTCAAAAAACAATAAAACACTTCCAAGACAATATAGAAAGTTCTCTAGTACATTCTGTTTCTAACTGCCATAAAGTAATTTAATTTCACCTATTTGTTCTGGTTTGCTAGACTGAAGTTAACCTCCAGTGTTTCAGTTTCCATTGTTAAACTATATACATTTAAGCAGTTACAATAGTGCATGTACGTTTCTATTCTATTCCAGTAGGGCATGCTGTGATTACATTTTAAGCACAAGCACTTTATAAAATATCTTTTCAACATACATCTGTCAAAACATAGTTTGATATATACATTACATACATTTCTAATACATTTGTACACAAGCACCTAAAATGAATCATGTTGATATTCACAAATGACATATAATTATTTTACAAAATTCCAGATAGCTGGGCTGGAAGTATCTCCGTTTGTCACAGTCATTACATTTTTTCTTTGCTGTTTGCATATCATGACTGTAGTTGTAACTATACAGCCACTAATGCTGATTATGAGCACCCTATAGCAGATGATCTTTCTAAAAAAAAAAAATAACCTATAACTTGACCATCTGCTGCTGGTCCACAATCAGCAGAAAGAATATGGTGTTTTGGAGGCTGGAGAAAATGAGAGACAGCAGCAGGAGAAACAAATAGAATTAGAAGCAGCTGAAAGACTGAGACATCTGGAAGCTGAGGAAAATGAGAGGCAGAGGCAATATGAAAAGGAGATGCTGACTCTTCATCAGGGTCATGGATGTAATGGGAAAGGGAATAACTGAACCTAAGAAACAACAAAGGTCAGTAAAGTTCTTCCTCAATTTACAGAGGGTGATCATTTTGATAGTTTTCTTCATGTTTGAAGAGGTATTTTAAACAGTATAATAGTGACCAAGGGCTCTAGGTACGGTTCCTGTCGCCCTACTCCATGGTAAAGCTGTAACTGCTATTTCTAAATTGTCTGATGCTGATTACTTAAATTATAACTCCGTTAAAAAATGTCTATTAGACTGTTTTAAGTTAACACCTTAAGCTTATAGAAAAACCTTTTGTGAGCATAGATGCAAGGCAGATGAAAGTGTGTGAATATATTGCTGAGTTAAGCACTTATTTTCATAGGTAGGTGAGTGGGTTGTCAGGTCACCACTTCTGAAGGGCTGGCAGACCTTTTGGTGAGGAAACTAGCCCTTAGCACTTTGCCTGAACACATGAGAATCTGGTTAGAAGACAGAGAATGTGATACTGAAGATGAGTTGGGGAAAAAGGGGACCTATACCTAGCAAGCAGGTCATCACTGCAAAGGAAAGGGATACCTAGTGCTGCACATGAGTCTAAGGGAATCCACGGTTGGCAGAGTAAACCACCCCAAAAAAGTCCGCCAATAACAGGGGAAGCCATTACTTCAGGTACACGGCCTGGATCAAGGGTTAAATGTATTAGATGTAGCCAGTGGGGCCATGTAGCATATAGATGTCCACTGAGGCAAGGTGGGAGAGCCATTAAGTGGGAATGACAGAATGTCAGCAGTAAGTTATCTGGAGACATCAAGGGTACCAAACTACCACAAGAGATTATATCCTACCTTAGTAGATGGGAAACAGGCTACTGCTAAGATAGAGAGACAGCCCCTAACCTAAACATTGTGAAGCCTGCAATGTTAACGAGGTGCACTACTTGCTTGGGCAGTCTACTCCAATCAGAGCTTTAGGAGGGATCCCATTTCAAATACCTTTGGCTAGGGTTCACCTTGACTGGGAGGGTGGAAAAGGAAGCAAACAAGTAGGTGTGTTTGAGGATATCCATGCAAATGTCCTGATAGGGAATGATTTTGATAATACAGTACCTTGTGTGCCAGCGGTTACATGCAGTCAGGCTTGGAGACAAGCAAGTGGATTTGGCAGCCTGGGGGGACCCAAAGAGACTGCAGACTTGAAGCCAGGACTGGTGTGGTGGCTATTTCAGGGAGGGAGCTACCCTGTAGCACTGAGACTGAAGGTGAGCTTCAGTTGCTGGTGGATACTGATGTTCTCTTGGACAGAGTGACTGCAAGGGCAGAGGTGAGTAGTAGTACCCAGGCTGACAGTGAGGCACCGCTGTCAGAGGACACTAGATTTCCTGTGGAAGGGGAGCTGGGAAGGGTTACAAAGAGACAGTTATGATATGCTCAGCTCGCAGACCCTACATTACAGGGCTTGAGGGAAGCAGCCAAGGAGGCATCTGATTCTCAAGGAAAAGGGGGATCTGTATGCTGGGACAAAGGGTTACTGTATAGAGAGTGGACCCTTGATGAAGGGCTAGAGGGTGAGGGTATACAGCAGTTGGTAGTGCCCAGTGCCTGCAAAATGGCACTTCTAGCCATAGCCCACGACATTCCCTTTGCAGGTCATATGGACATAAAGTGTACAAAGAGACGTATTATGCAGAACATTTATTGGCTGGGATTTCCAGAGATGTAACAGGGTACTGCAGAACCTGTGAGCAGTGCCAAAAGGTAGGCAGGGCCAGATACAAGGTTAAAGCTCCCTTGGTGCCTTTGTCTGTGAATAAGGAGCCATTTCAGAGGGTAGCTATGGATATTGTGGGGCCTTTGAGTACCCCAAGTTGCACAGGGAAGAAGTATGTCCTAATGGTAATAGATTATGCTACCAGATACCCTGAGGCGGCGGTTCACCCCTCCATTGAGGCAGAAAAGGTAGCAAATGCTTTGTTAGATATTTTCAGCAGGGTAGGTTTCCCAAAAGAAATAATGACTGACACAGTTGCCAATTTCATGTCAGACCTGCTGGCTTGTCTGTGGAAGCACTGTGAGGTGACCTAAAGACCACTCCCTACAATCCCCAGACTAATGGTCTGGTGTACAGGCTAAACCTACACTAAAGACCATGCTACGGGCATTTGCACACCAGTTTAAGGGGCAGTGGGACAAATATTTGCCCCATTTGTTTGCTTACAGAGAGGTGCCCCGGGAATCCACAGGTTTTTCACCCTTTGAGTTGCTGTAAGGGCATTGGGTGAGGCAACCTCTAGATCTAATTCGTGATGAGTGGGAGGGTGAGTATGAATCCCACAAGGAGTCTATTGTGACATATGTCCTAAAACTCAGAACAAGGCTCAGGGAACTCATGGGTTTGGCGCAGGAGAACCTGGCAGAAGCCCATTAGCAGAAAAAGATCTGGTATGACAGGAATGCTTGATCTAGGGAGTATGTTGTGGGGCAGCAGGTTATGGTTCTCATTCCTGTCAAGACACAACAAGCTGCAGGCAGCTTGGGAAGGACCCTTTAAAGTGATAAGAAAGGTCAGCAATGTTAACTACATGGTAGGCTAGGCAGGAGGCAGCGGCATAAACTGTACCATGTAAACCTGATGAAACCTTACCATGATAGAGACGCCCTTGTGCTAAGTATTTGCAGTAAAAGGCAAGAGGAGTCTGAGGGGGATCTATGGCTGCAGGGAGCCAGCCAGCAAAATCCCAAGTTACTATGCTGGTTTTCAGGCATATGATAGGACAGTGCAGCACTGTACTGGGATTAGCAATACCAATGCAGATGGAATCTCAAGACAGGGTATGGGGTAATGTATTCCCCAGATAGGCTTATCTCTCTCAAGCAACGTTTCTCAAGGGTCACTTAAAAACTAGCTTGAGTCTTCGAGGGGGGAAGAAGAGTGACAAAGGGAGATACTGCCAGCCCAGCCATCTGGAATTTTGTAAATAATTACGTTATTTGTGAATATCAACATGATTCATATAAGTTGCTTGTGTTACAAATGTATTAGATCTGTATGTCATGTGTACATCAAACTAGGTTTGTACAGACATGTTTTGGAAATATATTTTATAAAGTGCTTGTGCTTAAAATGTAACCACAGGATGGCCTACTGGAATAGAACAGAAATGTATATGCTGGCTTGTCTGTGGAAGCACTTTGGGGTGGAACTCAGTAGGTTAACTTTAGTCTAGCAAACTTCAGAAAAAACAGCTGAAATTAAATCAGTCACAACAATCATCTCCATACAAATACTTAACTATTTACTCATTGAATATTCAGAGTCTAGCAAATAAAGTCACTGAGCTACACTCATGGATAGCTCTCAATACCCCTCACATCCTCTCCCTCTCTGAAACCTGGCTCAAGCCACAAATCTCAAATAGTGAAATACTCCTACCAGGTTATAATATCCTCAGATCTGATAGACCTGTAAAAAAAGGTGGTGGCATGGCCATCCTCTACTCAAACATTCTTAACCTCTCATCACACCCTTCCCCAATTCCTGACTTCCTCCCAGCTGAAATCATCCTCAACTGCCATCTGAATCCCCACAAAAAACTTGCAATTGCCTCTATCTACCTTCCTCCTGGTAACAATCTGCACATTCTTGAAAACATCCTATCCTGGTTCTCCCACAACATACCATATGAGACACTTATCCTTGGTGATGTCAATATTGATTGGTCCAAACTCACAACTGACCCCCCCCCCCCAACTCAGTATCCACCTACACTGCTTCCACCAACTTATAACATCTCCCACTCGCTTCCATAAAAATTCCACTTCCAGCTCCATCATTGACTGGATCCTTACCAATTCCCCCCACCAACACCACAATCCCACCACCTTATCCGACTCTCTCAGTGATCATCTCCCTAACACCATCTTAAGCCACTACTCCCATATTCCAAACCCCCACCTTATCAAAGACTGTCAAAAACTATCGACTTTCAATTCACCCCAATTTAACTCCATTCTCCACAACATAGATTGGTCCATCCTAAAACACCTCCCCCTAAACGATGCTGCAAGCACTTTCAATAGCATCTTCATGAATACTCTAAACCCCTTAGCTCCCTCTAGGAAGATCAGAGTAAAATCAAACCATGCTCCCTGGCTCTCCAAAGAGACTAGGTCCCTTATGAAACAAAGAGATCATGCTTGGATAACCTGGACTAAAACTAAACAACCACCTTTTCTTCAAAAATACAGACAACTGAGGAACCTTGAAAAAAAACATACAACTAATGACAAAAAGTTATATTATAGCTCTGCTCAGCTTAACAATAAATACAATCCTCGAAAATGTTGGTGAACTCTCAACAACATCCTCTATCCTGGAAAGCCCTCTAATCCCTCCCCATACCATAACTCTTCCTCTCAGGAAACAGCTACCCTACTGAATAAACACTTTATCTCTTCCATCCAAAAATCTGGTAACCTCTAAGCCAAACTCTACTTCGACACCCACCTCTCCAAGTCCCACTAACACAACTTTGTTTTCTTTTGAGCCAGTTCCCATTACTTACATCAAATCTCTACTACTCAAGCTAAAACCTTGCTCTCCTTCCACTGACAATCTATCTCCTACATTCCTCAAACTTGCTGCTGACTCAGTTGCCTATCCTGTATCTATACTAATTAATCAATCTATTCTGAAATCAACTGTCCCCACCCTTTGGAAATCTTTCTTCACTATCCCTCTTCATAAAGGCGGAAACTCCACTGACCCCTCAAACTACCGACCCATTGCCATTCTGTCCCCCCACTCCAAGATATTAGAAAAATGTATTCACTCACAGCTTCTCAATCACCTCCTCACACACCACTTACGTACCCCTACCCAACATGGATTTCGTCCTCACCACAGCACCACCA
>NC_056750.1:431426850-431616850 GCF_019279795.1 Protopterus annectens | reverse complement strand
ACCCAGAGGGGAGCAGGATCTAAGAAAATACCACTGTTGCTGGTGGGTCTTGATGAAGAGAAAGTGTTTGACAAAGTAAGCTGGGACTTTATGAGTAGGGCAATGGAAGCATTTGCATTCCCTGATAAAATTATAAAGTTGATTAGGAGGATATATGAGGGATCGGAGGCGAAAATGAAAGTGGGTGGCTTCCTCTCTGATAATTTCTGCTTGAGCAGAGGAACCGACAGGGGTGTCCTCCTTCCTCTATGATATTTAAATTATACTTACAACCACTGGTAAAGAAAATAAGGGACTCTGAAATTCAAGGATATAACTGGTAAGGTAGTCAAGAAAAGCTGTCTCTATTCGCAGATGATATCATTTTATACCTGATAAAACCAGAAAAGGACATTTCAGTGTTGTAGAATATTTTGAAACAGTTTCAGATCTTTTCAGTATACAAAATTAATGAAGCCGAAACAAAGGCAATAGCAGTAAATTATGTACCCACACACAAACTGGTTCAGCAATGGGGACATGACAAAATTAAGTACTTAGGAGAATGAACTAAAAGGATTCCTGTGTGGAAGCTAAGGATATATGGGGAGAGACTAAAAAGATAATACAAAAACTGAGGAATTGGAAGCTGTGTTATATGGATATGGATAGTAAGATACAAGCAGTTAAAATGTTTATTAGTCCCTTAAGTCTTATACACAGGTCAGGCATATTTTTATCAAACAGAGTAGAAGCTGTGGATAGCAATTTATAAAGAGATGAAGGATTTTGTCTGGGAGGGGAAGACGGCAAGAGTCAGGTGGGATAAGATGATTCTTCCAACAGAACAAGGTGGATTGGAATTACCTGATTTGAAGGGGTACTTCAGAGCTACACAGTTAAGGCTCCTATACACAGCACAAGCAGAAACCTATAATTTGAAGTGGAAAGGGACGATGATGAAACGGGGAAAACTCAAGAAACAAGGACAGACTGGGATTTTGGATGCAGATTTTTAAGGAGAATAACAATAATCATATAGAATACTATATTCATAAAGTAGCAGAAAGTATTCTAAGTACTAAGCCAACACCGGAATGGAGAAAGGAGATTCTTCGGATAAGGATGACTGCAATTAGGGATACAGACAATAGGCAAGAGGGGGCTGGAATCTATTGGAGAAAACTGGCAAATGAACCAAGGTACTGGGAGCAAAAAACTACAGAGGGAAAGGTAATGAACAGAATGGGAAGGCACCAACAATTTACTTGGACTGCAGGTTAGAGACTGCCTTCCCTATCAAAGATTGATATCAGAGTATAGGCAAAGAGAAACAAACAGGGGTGGGGGCCCTACACAAAAGACCAGCACTGGTAGAGTTTTTAGTAGAATGCTGTTAAAAAAGAGATAATTAGAAGAGAATATAAAATACTGCATGATAACTTTAAAAATGGATTGGGAAGAGAGACTGGATAAACAATTCAATACAAAGAAACAGTGGGATATATATATAATTATATATATATATATATATATATATATATATATATATATATATATATATATGTGTGTGTGTGTGTGTGTGTGTGTGTGTGTGTCTCCCAAATATGCAACAAAATCTAGAAAATATTTACAAGGGTATTTTATACCCCAAGTAGACTCCAGAGAATTTTTCTTCTGGTAGACAGCCAATGCTGGAGGTTTGAGGGGGAAGGAAGAAAGAGGTAAATTGGGGACATATTTTCAGGGAGTGTAATGGGTTGGCAGATTTTAGAGTCCCTGCAGACTATTCTGTTAGAGACACTGGGTGAGCAATCTGGTGTTTCATGGGAAATTATTTTTCTGAGCTAAAATACAGAATCAGAATTGCCTAGACATAGTAAGGCTTTGCTGAGTCTAATTATGATGGCTGCCAAAAAACAATTACTAGAAACAAAGATAAAACAACTGGAACTGGGGTTTTTAGAAAAGGGTAGGAGCAAATTACATAGGAAAAAATGGGAATTGTGGGAACAATACATATGAGGAGGAATGAAGTTTAAAAGAAGGCAGAATTTGAATGAGCTACGTAATGTTTGACAATGACTGGGTAGATTATAAGTGATGTATAATGTTTGCAACATAAGTGATGTATAATGTTTGTAACTAAAAGTATGTCACTATGGTTTGCATTATACAGTGCTTGCAACTAAGATTATGTCAATATGGTTTGTTTTCATTTATATAAGTGTATGATTGCTTATGTCAAGTGATAATTTAATGAAGATGTTTCTTGTTAAAAAAAATCTCTCTTTCTCTCTGTCTATATATCTATAAATAAATAAATAAATATATATATATATATATATATATATATATATGCACACACACACACACACACACACACACACACACACACACACACACACTGGGAGTGAAACAGTGTCGCTAATTAAAAGACAGTCTGAAACCACATTATAAAGGTATGCTGTAGTGCTGATAAATGAAGGAAGTAACTTACTTTCAGATTACACATGAAGGCTAACTGCACATGATTAAATGACTGATGCATCTTAAGCAAACAAAATGCTTCTTTGTTGCACAGCAGCTTGTTATGCTAGGATAGTTTAAGTCTGTTTGTTACACAAAGCCAGTTTCAAATTGTGAAATAAGACCCAAGCGTAAACATCTGAATCTATGGTACATTTAATAATCATATGACTACATCCACCTTTTTCAACAAATATCACCAAACTGTAGGGGACTTTATCTTGAATGGATACTTTATACAATCCAAGCAGTTAATAACTGAAATGAGGACTTAAATCAAGTAACAATTTCAGCAAGATAAATAAGTGTAAAACAGCAATAGATTAAGTTTTTATTGTTAGCACTGCTGGACATTAGTTCTACAAGGATAAATAGAAAGTACAGTTGTGTACACTTACAAAAAATGTCGATGTTCTAGTGTATTCACTGTTGCAGTCATTACATTTGGGTCATCTGCTTGCAGTAGCCCTCAGTCAGCCTGATTAACAAAGTATTGGGTCCCGCGTCGGTTGCTGTCCCTTCTTCCATGACGTCAGGTCGTCAGGGGTATAAAACATGCAGCCGACGCCATTACATCAGTTTTTCTTGCCCCAGATGTCAGGTGCCCCCCTAATGGGAAGCAATCAAATCTATAAATACAAGGATATACCTCCAACAAAAAAGCAAATACACCAAAAAGCTTTTAGAGCATAGTAAGTGAGAGTAGAGGTATAGCCAAAAGAAGAAGGGGGCTGGATGGAGGGTAACCACGACTGCAACAGTGAATACACTCGAACATCTACATTTATGGTAAGTGTACACAACTGTACTATGTTCTTTGTATTTCACTGTTGCAGTCATTACATTTGGGTAGATTCCCAAAGCTAAGGTTGGGAGGAGGAATTTAAATAGAATTAGGACCAGCTATAAGGCCCTGCAAGACTGTAGTGGCAAAACCAGCTCTGGATTTACAGAAAATTGGCAAATGATAATGCTTGGTGAACGTATGTACAGAACTCCAGGTAGCAGCTTCTAGGATGTCCCTAGTAGGGACGCCCCTGAGAAAGGCTGTAGAGGTAGATGCAGCCCTGGTTGAATGGGGTCTGATGTCCTGTGGGATAGGTTTTCCATGGTGCTTATAGCATAAATTAATGCAGTGGCCTATCCATTTTGAAATGGTTTGTTTTGAAATAGCTTCCCCCTCTGTCCCTACAGCAAATGCCACCAGCAGTTGTTCAGATTTCCTTTGAGATTTAGTCCTGTCCAAGTAGAATCCAAGCTGTCTGTGCACATCTAAAGAGTGCAGTACTCGTTCCCATTTGTTCTATGGGTTAGGAAAGAAGGTAGGCAAATGAATGGACTGATTAAGAGCCACACTGGATATCACCTTGGGCATGAAAGGGGGATTGGTACTGAGGGACACCATGTCCTCATGAAAGATGATGAAAGGTTTCACTGCCATAAGGGCCTGTAATTCAGATACCCTTCTTGCAGAAGTGATTGCTAAAAGGAAAGCGGTTTTCTAGGAAAGAAATTTTAAATCTGTAGTAGCAGCTGGCTCAAAAGGAGAAAGAGTGAGTTTCTCCAAGACAAAGTTAAGATCCCAGGCTGGAGTTGGAGCTCTCCTGGGAGGCCTTAAATTTTTGGCCACTCTGAGGAACTGCTTGAGCAGTGGGTGAAAGAAGAGTGGAGGCTCTGTGCTACAATGAGCTGAAATGGCTGAGGCATGAATTTTGATGGAGGAAAAAGACAGGCCCTTATGAAGCATCTCAGTCAAGTATTGTAGAATCTGAGGTAAATTGTGCACTGCTGCGTTCATTCCTTGAGACTTTTTCCAGGCACAGAATATTTTTCATTTTGCAGCATAAGATTTTCTAGTACTAGGCCTCCTTGCCTCTAAAATGATATCCATCACTGATTTACTGAGGGTTGGTAAAGGCGAGATTAGGTAATTAGCCAGGCTGCTAGGGTCAGGGTTTGCAGCTGAGGGTGCAGAATCTGGTTCTCCTGCTGAGACAACAGGGAAGGAGTCTGAGGCAGGTGCCATGGAGCCAAGCATGACACAATGCACAACAGTGGGTACCAGTGTTGGCGAGGCCAGTCTGGTGCAATTAAAATCGTCCTTGGCTTGTCCTGTTTGATCTTTAGTAGTACCTTGGAGAGCAGAGTCAGAGGAGGAAAGGCATAAACTAATAGGTTTTTCCAGCTGAAGGATAGAGCATCCACTTTCCAAGCTAGCTTGTGGGGAATCCTTGTGCAAAATTTGTCCAGTTGATGGCTCTGGGGGGAGGCAAACAGGTCTATATCTGGGCTCCTCCATTTACTTGTCAACATGCTGAAAATCCTTGGTTCCAGTTTCCACTCGTGTGGGTCCATGAGGTTTCTGCTTAGTCTGTCTGCCAGTGTATTTAGTTTTCCTGGCAGAAATTGAGCTTGTAGATTCACTTGGTAGCTAAAGGTTGTGTTCCACAATGCCATGGCTAGTCTGCAGAGGGGCTAAGAATGTGTACCCCCCCTGCTTGTTTATGTACCACATGACAGTGGTGTTGTCCGTCTTAACCATTAGTTGTCCTGGAAGAATGTGGTCCTTGAAGGCTGTCAGAGCATTCTGTACAGTTAACATTTCCTTTTGATTTATGTGCAAGTGCATTTGACCTGGGTTCCATTTGCCCTGAATGCACTTCCCTGCCAGGTGAGCCCCCCATGCATAGTTTGATGCGTCTGTTGTTAAGATTTGGGCGGCAGGAGGTAATGTGAATGGTATTCCCCTGTTTTGGTGACAGGCCTCTGCCCACCAAAGGAACTCTAGGCGTAGGCAAGGTATGATAGGAATCCTTGCTTCTAGATCCTGTGAATGTTGACACCATAGGCTTTTGAGATACCACTGTAGTTTCCTCATATGCAGCCTTGCATATGGAATTAAAAGAATGCAGGAGGTCATGAACCCCAGCAGATAGCTGGGTTTTTGTGGCCACTTGTCTAAAGTAAGATGTCAAATGAATCCATTTCTCTGGTGTAAGGAAAGTCATCTGGGAAGTTGTATTCAAGCTTGCTCCCAGGAATATAATTTGTTGACAGGGTACCAGGTGGGATTTCTTTTCGTTACTGGTGAACCCCAGACAAGTCAGTACCCTTTGAACAAAGGCCAGATGATTCAAAAGAATGTCCTTGCTTTCTGCCTCAATTAGACAATCGTCCAGGTATGGGTATATTTGAATATTTCTTTGCCTGCAAAATGCAATGACTGGAGCTAGGCACTTTGTGAATACCCTGGGTGCAATAGATAAGCCATAGGGCAGTGCATAGACCTGATAGTGCACGTAGCCTGCTTTGAAGCGTAGGTATCTTCTGCAAGACTCCTTAATAGGGATGTGCAGAGGTATGCTTCTTTTAAGTCTAGCGTTGCCAACCATGCATCCTTGCCTGGCATAGGAAGCAGCTGGTGAAGAGTCAGCATTTTAAATTTTGGAATCACCAGAAAGGTGTTTAGAATAGAAAGGCCCAGGATAGGATGCCATGTATTGTCTTTTCTGGGTACCAGAGAAAGTCTCGAATAGTAACCTTGTCCCTTTTCCTCTTCTGGTACCATCTGAATAGCCCCCATCTTTAAGAGAGAGAAAGTACTTGATTTTGGGCCTCTGTCCACTGATTTGGGGGTAGATCTGGCCACCCATGTGGTGCTGGTAACGTGTAGAAATGAAATCTGTATCCTTGGGACACTATATTTAAAACCCATTTGTCCTGAGTAATGAGTTCCCAGTTTTTGGCCTGCAGACCAATCTTTCCGCCTAAAGGAGCATTCAGATGGGAAGTGCTTGGAAGTTTTAAATGCAAGTCATTGAGACAGTTTTCCATAGGGGGGGGTCTTACTACTCCCAGGTTTGGGTGCGGAAACCCCCCACTGCCTAGTCTTGTGTGTCCCTTGAGACTGAAACCTGGGGTTTCTGCTGTGTCTGGGTTTGGCTTGAGAAGAGACCTGGAAGGGGCTGGAAACAACCAATTTGTAGAGGGCCAGTGCCTACTAAATCTAGGAGGCTGAACTTGTAAGAAATCTTTAACAGTTTGCATAGATTTAGCTTTATCTTCCATCTTTTTAAGAACTTCCTCAGCCTTGTTGCCAAACAGGTGGTCCTGATTTAAGGGAGCATCCAACAATTTAGCTTTAACATGAAAAGGCAATCCTTGCTCCTTAAGCCAAGCATGCCTTCTGAGCACAGACCCAGTAACAGCAGCCCTGCAAGAGGCCTCTAATGAAACAAATGCATATTGCAAAGTATGTTTTCCAACCTGTTCAGCAGAATGCATTATATCCTGTAATTCTTTATTTTCTGCACAGTCAGGAAGTAACATCATTTTCTGTTTAAGCAATCCAGTAATATGCTGTTGATACTTTAACATATGAAACTGGCAGTTTAAAGCCCTAATGGCCAAGGTTGCAGAAGTGTAAACTTTCTTACCCCATCTATCCAGCGCCTTGGAGTCTCTATCAGAGGGGGTAGGATTTTTAGCAGTAGAAGCCTTAATGCCCTTGGGTCCCTGTGAAAGAGTCTGGATCCGCAATAGGATTTTTAAAAAGGAACTTGTGAGAATCAGGAACCCTGTAATATCTGTCAGGTTTTCTGGGAGCAGGAGGCAAAGAATCAGGGGCCAAACTAGATTCTGAAGAGGCATCATCAACAATGTCTAGTACAGGAGGTATAGCTAAAGGCCTATGCTGAGGCAGGAATAAGAAGTCCCTAAGCCTCTTTTTTGAATCAGAAACATCCTGGCTTTCACAGTGGAAATGTTACCTTGGAGTATGTAAGGTCTCACCAAAAGAAAAATCCTCTGGAGGGGAAGCAGAGGGAATAGAGTCCTCTGCATCAGAATCCTCATAAGTAGATAAGGGCAAATCCAGATCATCAGAAGAATCAGAAAAATCAGAATCCTGATCTGAAGATTCATAAACAACTTCAGTCCTAGGTCTGTCAGAAGGGGGAGGTTGGCTTCCCCTTATTAGAGTTATAAGGTCTTCAGCCATTCTTATCATTTGTTTTTTAGGCATAGAGGCCTGGGCATGCGGCCTGGGCATTGGTTTCTTAGGCATGGTTCGAGATTTTGGCCTAAATGAAGAAGGAGGTGTCGGTTTAATATGCAAGTCCGTAGGCCTGAATACACCCTCAGACGCCGGTGCTTGCACACAGCGGCTCTGGACCCATCCAAGGCAGAGACATCCACAGGCTCCACAGTTGAAGTATCTTGCGGCATACCGGACTCCGAATGGGTCTCAGTAGAGGCCTGCAAGTCAAAAGTAGCGGGTATCAGGGGCTGCGAAAGCGCCTCACTGAGTACCAGCGAACTGGTGACTGGCTCAGGAGAAGCGTCGTCGGCAGCTTTGGACCTCGGCGGCCTGTCTCTGTCTTTATCTTTGCGTTTTTTCAGAATCCCGGTAGTTGGATGGCTAACCGACGACATTTCTGGATAATTAAACCGAGAACCGAAATATTTAGAAGCGAAAATATACCGACGACGGATAGTGCGCTGATTAAATAAAGCACAAAACCGACAGCAAGGTACGTCGTGGTCAGGGCCTAGGCAAGGAATACAGTACGAATGAAAATCTTTGTAAGGTATTTGCTTTCCACAAGTAATGCAATTATTAACTTTTACTGACATCGGAAAGGAGCAAGAAAAAGTTTCCCCAACGGGGTACTTAGCTTTAGTTGAAGACTTCGGTTCTGAAACTCGAAAACGAAAATTTCTGGAGTCAGCCGACCGGCACTTGCGAACTGCTTCTGCTTCGGTCACCGCACGGCAAGAAAGACTGATGTAATGGTGTCAGCTGCATGTTTTATACCCCTGACGACCTGACGTCATGGAAGAAGGGACAGCAACCGACGCAGGAACCAAGACTTTGTTAATCAGGCCGACTGAGAGCTACTGTAAGCAGATAACCCAAATGTAATGACTGCAACAGTGAAACACGAAGAACATGGTGGCTGTTCCAGTACCCTCCCAGAAAAATACTGTCTCATGTACATGGAAATATAACATTTAAGCAAAATGGTGGGATCAACTCTTACATTATAATAAAATGGGTGTGAATTACTTTTAAATTACTGCTACATGTCTTTCTCTAAAATGTAAATATGTATATTTTATGATGACACAATTGTTTCTATACCTTTTTAGACTGCTGGACATGCAACACTGAGCAAGTAGATATAAACAATATCTTTTGGAGTTGTAAGAATATGAACTTAATTTGGGAAAAGGTGTTTGCTACACTTACACACTTCACAATTATGAACTAAAGCCCAGATGTACCAATTCTGACTTGACCAAATATTTAGACTAAACCACCATGCCCCAAGTCGTACCATTAGAATAAAGACCAGAACAGCACCCTGGCTTACCTCTAATACTAAACAAAAGATCAGGCTTAAAAATAAATCTTGGAAGAAATGGCGCTCCTCTAGAAACCCAACAGACTATCAAACCTTTAGAGAGCTGAGAAACAAAACCAAAAATGCTATTATTTCAGACAAAAAGAACTACTATGTAGAACTTCAGCAATCCACAAAAAAAGAACCAAAAAGGTTCTGGTCTACTATCAATCATCTACTTACCCCAGGTAAAATAGTAACACCTAACCCACAGAATCTAGACCCTGATAATCCCTCTTTAATAGCCAATAACTTCAATAGCTTCTTTACTACTTCCATACAAACACTAGCAAGCCATTTATCCCCTGATGCTTCCCAACTGATCTTAAGTAACACCAACAACGTCATTCCTTCTCTTCAACTTCAACCCATACCCACCTCCTACATACAATCTCTCTTACAAAAACTTAAACCCACTACCCCCTCAGCAGATAAGCTTCCTGCTGAATTCCTTCAGGTAGCAGCAAAAGCTATAGCCAACCCTGTTTCGATCCTAATAAACAGATCCATAAAAGAAAGTGATTTTCCAGCAATCTGGAAGATATCACACATCATACCCTTACATAAAGGAGGCAAATCCACTGACCTCTCTAACTACCGCCCAATAGCACTATTATCGCCACTAGCTAAAATCATGGAAAAATGTATACACAAACAACTACTTAACCATCTCCTTCAAAATAACCTACTAGCAAACACTCAACATGGATTTAGACCCTCACATAGTATGACCACTGCACTACTTTCCTTTACTAACACAATAAACTGTAACCGTAATAATAACAAACTAACTGCTTCTCTTTTCCTAGACCTGTCAAAAGCCTTCGACATGGTCAACCATAAACTTCTCCTACACATACTAAACTCACTTGCCTTGGATTTTTCCTCCTTAAAGTGGTTCTCATCCTACCTTGAAAACCGACAACAAGCAGTACTCTGGAAAAATTCTCTATCTGCTCTACTACCTATCTCCTTAGGAGTACCTCAAGGATCAATATTAGGCCCACTCTTATTCTCTATCTTTATAAATGATCTTCAATCATCTATCCATAACACTACCTGCATACAATATGCAGATGATTCTACCATCATCTGTACAGCTCCCACCCAATCTGAACTCCAGTCACTCACACAATCTACCTTTTCAACCGTTGAACAATGGTTCTCAAAAGATGTCTCCTTCTCAACTCCAAGAAAACAAAACTATTACTATTCTCACCTACCCACAAATCTCCTCAACTAAATTTTACTATTACTGCAGCTGACAATTCTCTTATCTCCCCAGACTCTACTACCAAACTGCTTGGTGTTACTATTGATAATAATCTTAACTATGATTGTCATATCAATAACACTATAAAAGCAGTAAATAAAAGATAGGTTCACTGTACAGAATAAAACCCTTCCTTACTCCAGAAGCACGGACCACCTTAGCTCAATCACATCTTATCTCCACCCTACTGTATGCTTCCTCTATTTACACCAATCTCTCTAAAGGTAACCTGAAAAAACTAACTACATCCTATCATAATATAGCCCATTTTGCCACAGCATCCCAGTACAGAACTCACCACTGTAATAACTTAAAACAATTACAATGGTTAGAACTACCTAACAAGCTTATCTATCAACAACTCTTAATTACACATAACATTTTTTATCAACCAACAAAAACACCAGCTCTCAGTAACCTCCTTACTCCCTACAAAAACTTGAAACAGTTGCGATCTGCCGAAAAGATACAAGTCACCACAACTAGAATTACAAATTCAGCAGGTAACTGTCTATTTTCAAACTCCATAGGGAAAATATGGAATAACCTCCCCTCACACATTACCTCACTAGACTCCTTTCAACTTTTCAAAAAACAACTTCTATTACATCTTAACAACTTCTGGCTCTGCTCCTGTACCAATCCAGACTAAATGACTTCTTCGCTCTTCAGCCATACCTCCCTACGTAAAAATCACTATCTTTCCCTGCTATTTTAAATGACTAAATTACTGTACTGTTCTAAAAAAAAAAAATATATGAATATATAGCTTAGGCTATTTGATTTTTACCTGTTTTTTTTTCGCTGTATTTTCTACTACACTAAAATGTATGCATTGTTGCTTAAATGTTTAACCTTGTTTTAATTGAGGAGCTTTTCTCCCCGGGCCTCCACTGAAAATGGAAATTATCCAGCTGGACTAGCCCGGTCAACAAATGTAAAATAAAATAAAAAATAAATAAAAAATTTAATTGTAAATGTAAGCAGGTGTTTATTAATCAAATACTGCTCTATTAAAAACTCGGTTATTAATGCTAATATGCATTATGATGAATAGAAAAAATATTTTTGGTTATTATGATCTCTTTCAAGTCATCTCCCAAAGTTCACAAATACACTAGTAAATTTCTATGGTTCACATCTGAGTCAGTGCATCACATTACAGCCGTAATTATTTCTGCTAAATGTCTGACTCTCACAGTCAATGCTACCCCTACAGGCACAAAACTGTTGGTAGTATGTCTTTTATTTACATTCCTTGTGTGATTCAGGAGCATATTATCAAATATTTTCTTTTATCCAACTGCCAGAATGCAGTGTTACAATTGTGCTCAGTATATGAAATCAGAAATGTTGTTATTCAAATACTTATTAAACTGCATAGAATAAAATAAAAATTCACCTGGTGAAGACAAGAAGCCGATTACAACACCTTTACCTAATTAGAAGACCAATGGAATTCTGACAAACACAGAAACAGTAGGTCAGCATGGAACAATGGAATACACAGACATATATTATATGCTCACCCACTAATCAAAGCCAGTGCCCCTGAGTGACCATGGGACTGTAATGGGTTGTGAGTGCACAACATTTCTTGTATATGTGCTGACATCCTCTAGGTCCAGTATAAACTTCAGATTTCCCCTCAAGGAAAGTTTTTATCTACTGTATATGTGTCTGTATTTATTTTCCTGTATTTGGTGACCAGGACAGTCTGAGCTAAGAGAATCTTCTATGCTCACCCACTAATCAAAACCAGTGCCCCTGAGTGACCATGGGACTGTAATGGGTTGTGAGTGCACAACATTTCTTGTATATGTGCTGACATCCTCTAGGTCCAGTATAAACTTCAGATTTCCCCTCAAGGAAAGTTCTTATCTACTGTATACGTGTCTGTATTTATTTTCCTGTATTTGTTGACCAGGACAGTCTGAGCTAAGAGACTCTTCTCAGAAAGTTCCTGGGGAGAAAAAGTTCCACAAAAGATAACACAATAAAAACTGCAAGCAAGATGTCTATTAAGATATAATACAGATGAAAAGAACTACTTCTAGTACAGTAAGTTTAAACTAGAAATATAACAAGTAGTCACTAAAATATACAAATAATATATATTTGATGCACAGTAACAGAAGGGAGATGTAGGATGAAGGTAATAGTAGGGACAGAAGTGAATACAGCTACAGGCTGGATGTCACGAAGAGGTGAACAAAAGTTTGTGATTTATTTATTTATTTATTTACCAGGAAAGTCCGACTGGGCCAGAAGCCTATTTTCCGTGGAGGCCCGGGGAGAAAAGCTCCACAGAAATGTAAGCAAAATACAATAATTAGATAGTACAATCAAATACATACAGTATACATAAGATGTAGATTACATATCACCTAGTTAGTCTATGCAAAGAAGTATTCAATACAGTTTTCTAGTAGATACAGGTTCAAAGACAAAAAAACACAAGCATTTCAGTAAAGATCACTGTGAGAAAAATAAAATTAGTACTGTGTACATATTAAATAACAGTTCTGAACAAATTAAATTTCTTTATATAGATAGATATGTCTCCCCATCTACACCTAATAAATCTACTAACCACTCCCACCCCTAACTACCTTTACCCAACACCTCTAATACTGACCTGCTCTTTACCAACTTCAATCTCCGTAGCATAGTAAAAAAGTTAGTGAATTCCATGCTGCCCTCGCCACCTACTCACCAGACATAGCCGTGATCACAGAAACCTGGTTAAAGCCCCACATCAAAGACTTAGAAGTTACCACAACTGAATATACCATCATTAGACAAGACAGATTAAACAAAAGAGGTGGTGGAGTCGCCATTATGTTCAAAAACACCCTCAAGGTTGAATAACTGAGCTGCACTCCTGCTGATCTGCCCAATGCCAAAATCCTATCCACTCGTCTAAAATCAACCCTAATAAATCAATAGTTATACTCACCTACCTCCCTCCTGGCAATAACCTCCTTTCCACTGAAAGTCTACTCTCTTGGGTGTCTAGGGAATTCAACCAAGAAACTATCATTCTTGGTGACTTCAACCGAGATTGGTACTCCTGCTCATCCAACTCCTCCCCTGACTTCCTAAACCTTTTCAACTTCACCCAAACCATAACCTGTTCAACCCACATTGACAAGCACACCAAATGGCAGTCAACACTAGACTTGATACTAATAAACCCAACCTTGGTTACCTAGCAGGCTGTCTACCAGACTCCCTCAGTGACCATACTCCAACCTTCCTATACAGAAAACATGTCCGTTCTCAAGGCAACATTACCTACAAATACATCTGTAGTAAAATAAAAAAACTCCTCGCCTCATTTAATCAGTTACTTCAACAATGCAAATGGGCACTGCTTAAAATCCTCCAACTAGACCTAGCTCTTCAGTACTTCAACAGTACCTTCCTTAGTAAACTTAATCATCTCGCTCCCACCAGAAAAATCTGCCCAGTAGCCAAACACCTTCCTTGGTTAACCACAGACCCCAAACTGCTACTACAACACAAAGACAAAGCATGGGCAGCCTACCAGTGACAATACAAACCTGTCAACGTATCAACAGCTAAGAAATCAAGTTAAAAAACAAATCTGGAAAGATAAACAGGCTTACTTCTTAACCTGTCAACAGACACACCTAAACAACCCCTAAATGTTATGGCAAGTCATTAATTCTCCTCAACCCCTGCCCCAGTCACCTCTAATAATAATGACCCTATTGCTACTCAAGTCAAATCTCATTTTGTATATACCATAACTGTTCTGCTAAATGACTGACCTAACAAACCTCTTACACTCCCCACTCCTTCTCCTGACAATCCCTATCCCTTCACTTTCACGCTCGTCCAAACCAGTCACATAAAAGCACTCCTATCCAAGCTAAAGCCCTTGCTGTCTCGCAGCTGACATACTCCCAAAAGAATTTCTAAAATTCGCCACTCCCTCTACTGCCTACCCTGTATCAATCCTGATTAACAGATCTATCACAGAAAACTACATCCCAACTTTATGAAAAATATCCCACATCATTCCCCTTCATAAAGGTGGTCCATCCAGAGAACTCACAAACTACTGCCCCATAGCCATCCTTTCCCCCTTGCAAAAATCCTAGAAAAGTGCATCCACAACAAAATCAACTCCTCAACCACTTCCTTACTCACAAACTATTATCCAGTTCCCAACATGGCTTTAGACCCAAACATAGTACCAACACTCTCCTATAATTCTTCATCACCATGCATCATCTCCTAAATGAAGGCCAACTTGTCTCCTCTATCTTTCTCGATATGTACAAAGCCTCTGACACTGTCTCTCACCAGCTGCTGCTTAAACTCTCATCCTATGGCCTCAATTCCTCATCCCTGTCCTGGTTCCACATCTATCTGTCCAACCGCCAGCAAACAATTAAATGGGAAAACAACCTATCACCCCTGCTCTGCATCTCTGTCGGCATCCCCCAAGGTTCAGTACTTAGCCTTAGCATATTTTCAAATAACCTCAGCTCCACAACTAAGTTGGCCTCCATTGTCCAATATGCACAGGATGCTACACTCATCTGCTCAGCCCTCTCACCCCAAGAACTTCATGTAAAAATGCAATTGTCTTTCAAGACATAGAAAAGCACCTCTCTGATCACCAACTCATTCTAAACCCAAACAAAACTAAGGTAATAGCCTTCAATAACAAAAAATCCATTTCAAGCCAGTCCCCTCTCTTAATTCTCTCCTCAAATTGTACCAGGATAGACCCCATTAACCAAACTAAACTTCTAGGTGTCACAACAGATGAAAATCTAAAGTTCAACAAATATTTCCTGACAATCAAAAAAGTGCATATCAAACTTTGCACCCTCTATAGGGCAAAACCTTTCCTGACCACAGCACTAAACATGTCACAGCTCAGTCACATCTGCTCTCTACACTCCTCTACACCTCTCTCATATTCACAAATATGCGCAAGTCTAACCTCAATAAACCAGAATCATGTTACAACAAAATTGCCAAATTTGCCTCCAATCACCCATATAGGACCCATCACTGTACTGCTCTCTCTCTCAGCTCATCTGGCTCAAACTCCCTAACCTGTTATCCCTCAATCAACTCATCATGGCCCACAAAATAATCCACCAACCCAGCAATCTCCATGCTCTTGCCAACCTACTCCAATCTAGTTTTAATCTTAGGTCCCTCCCTGAGATCATCAGATAAACTAATGCTACATGGTACCCGCACACACAATCAACACTTCGACTGCCTCTCTTCCTACAAAATTGCCAAATTATGGAATACACTTCCTCAGCCCATCACACAAAACCCTAATTATCAGGAATTCAAAAAAACTCTTAAAACTCCATCTATCCAATCATTGGATCTGCTCCCGCCATTCTCCAGGCTCCATTACTACATTCAACTCCCAATGTTTTCCCATATGCTACCTTGCATACAGGCTGCCACCAATTTCTTACTACCCTACAGGATAAGGGTGCATTTGAACATGCAATCATCTCACCATCCTATTACATTTGTGTGTCTCAAGGCTAGTACCTCACTGTAATAAAGTATCATATATTTTGTTCACTGTTATTTACCTGTTTTTCTGTATTATAGATTCTTCTTAATGTTATGTGCAGGTTTTCTACTGTGACTGTAACTGAAGTTGTACTTACTGTATTCTGTAATCTACCATGCTGCTTTTATCCTACTTAGTATTGTGTCTGTATTAGAACTTCTTATTTCTAATCCCGTGTCTTCTGTAATGTTTTATATATATATATATATATATATATATATATATATATATATATATATATATATACACACACACACACATATATATATATATATATATATATATATATATATATATATATATATATAAATCACTATGCTTATATTGTTACTTGTGGAGCTTTTCTCCCCGGGTCTCCACTGAAAACGGGCTCCTAGCCCGATCAGACATCATCTGGTTAACAAATCCAATAAACAAATACATCATTTTATATATATTTGAGTAGTAATAACACTGAGGAGAGGAAGAAAATGAGGTAAGGCATGGACAGTGTGTTGAGTGAGTTATAGATATCTTCTCAAGTCAGGTTTGGTGCAGGAGCAATACTAGTTTTTGGATAGATGTTCGAATAGTTGTTTGAAATTGGTAGATTCAGGTGTGTTTTGCAGGGTGTGTGATAGAGAGCTCTGTAATTTGGCTATTTAATTTGAGAATAGGGCTTTACCACAAGTGTTGTTAGCTTTGTTTACTGTGAGAATGTTTCTGTCTGTAGATCTTAGACTTTGTGGGCATGTGTAGGGAACAACAAGTTCCTTGAGGGATGGGCACTTGTCAGGATGGAAGATGACACTGTGTATGAATTTAAGTTGGTAGAGATGGAGAAAGTTAGGTAGCTTCAGGCAATTTGATTTATGTAGAGCAATACAATGGTGGGTTTGGTGGGGAAGGTTGGCTACAAAGTGGGCTGTTTTATTGTAGCAAGTTTCCAATTTGGATAAGTCTGATCTTATAGCATATAGGAGCGTAGAGAGGAGGAAGGTTCTGGATATGGTTTGTCTGGTATTGTCAGTGAGGAATGGCTTGCTTCTGTACAGGCAGCCAAGTCTGACGTGAACGTTCTTAATTGTGATGGCTATGTGTTGGTCAAATCTGAGTTTGCTGTCGACTGTCATGCCAAGGAGTTCTGTATACTCAACTGGTTGGATAACTGCATTATTTGCTGACAGAATGGTAAAAGGAGGGGTGGTTGGTGATTGTTTGCTACTTGTAAATAGCATTAACTAGGTCTTTTTGGGGTTGAGGATTAGTTGTGATTTACTTAGATATGTTTCTATATCATTAAAAGCTTGTTGGGCTACTATTTGGAGGTCTGGTAAGGTATCGGCTGAGCAGATTAAAGTTGAATCGTCCGCATACTGAACTACTTTAGCATGTGTTGTGGATGAGGCTAGATCATTAGAGAAGATGGTGAAAAGAAGAGGCACTACTAGGGATCCTTGTGGGACTCTGACTGAGACAGGCAGAAATGGTGAGAGTTCAGATTTCAGTCATACTGCTTGTTGTCTGTCAGAAAGATATGCTATTTAAGTTTTGCAAAAACATATTCAAGAAGAGCAAAGATGTAGAAAAAGCAGTTGCTGGGATTGTCTTCTTAGGTCAGGTGGGGGGAGGGGGAATAAAATCTGAAGTTAAGCTACGCAATACAAGTAAAGGGAGATAAAGTGACTGGTAAATAATGAGGAGCAGATTCTGATGTAAGGATTGGAGTTCTTTTGTTAGAGTGCATTTACTGATATTGCAACTGCACTGCATTTGCTTGGATTTCATTGTATGTTGAAGGCTGTTTTGAGCTGATGAAAAGTTAGGACATTTGGTAGTTCAAGTGATTGTGCATGTTTTACTGCAAGGCAGCGGTGTGTACAAGTGGGGGCATTTATTGCATAATTAGTAATGTTATAGCATTTACTAAATTTGAGTTTTTTTTTTGAATGCTGGTCAAGATGGGAGAGGCATACAGGACAGTTTGAAGGCATAGGGTTTTGACTGTCTGGTACTGAGGTTTTTGTGTAAAATAAGTTTGATTTTGTACAGAGTTCAGTCTTTGATTACTTCTGGATATGAGATTGGTAACGTAAGAGTCAAATTTTAAGTTATTGAGTTACTGTCAATGATGACACCTAGAAATTATGATTTCTGAACTGGCAAGAGTGTTGTTTTGTTACAGGAGATAATGATTTGAGAAGTGTTTTTCAGTGGACATTTGAAATGAAAAGCATTAGTTTAGTTTTACTGACATGTAATATCAGGTAGGAGTCTAACAGCCATTCCTCTAGTTTAATGAAGGTGAGCTGATTCAGCTCTTGAAGATCGGGAGATGTAGATGCAGTGCAGACTAATGTGGATTTATCAGCATACGGAATAATGGGACAATTGTAAGCAAATGTGTTCATATTGCTTATAAAAATTATTAGAAAAAAAAATAGAGCCAAGAAGAATGGATCCCTGGGGGAGACACTCAATAAGTGGATTAGAAAAGTAGAATACGTGTCTTTCCACTTGACTGGCTGCTTCTGAACAAGTTAAGGCTTGGCAAGCTTACATCTAGGTCAGACAACCTTTTAAGCAGATGCTCATGTATGGTATCAAAAGCTTTACAGAGATGCAGGAAAACTGAGCCTGTGTGGACAATCTGATTTAGGCAGGTGTACACTGTATTAAGAATGATAGGATTTTAATAAAGACAGGATATGTCATTGAAAGTTGCAGGTGTTCTTTGGGAGACAGGATCATAAGGGTGACGGGAATCTACAACTTCTTATCCGATCTTCACAGTATACCTCTACTGAATAATTTCTAGAAACCATGTGTTAAATACTGGTCTGAATTATGCATATGGAAAAAAGAACTAGCAGAGTCTGGAGTTAACTGCACATATGTAGCTAGTGTGTGACTTCACAGGTGAGTGTTGGCACTAGGTGTGCACACCAGTGAGTGAGGGAATTCTTAAGAAAATTGAGAATGGCCCAAACTACAGGAACCATCAAAAAGGATCCTTGATGTCAGATGTGATCCTTTACGCTGTGAATTATGGGTGAAACCATATTGGGGTATGAAGGTCAAATTCACTGGCCCAAAAAAACACATGGAGATCAGGACTGGGGTTACTTTCTGAAGGGAGATGTCAAGGTAGAATTCACTCTCTGCAAATTCTAGGGTAGAGTACCAGCTTTCGTACCTACTTCTAATGCTTACCTTTGACCAAAGGGATACAAGATTCTAATTCCAGTGCCATCCCACTGCTGTGAAATGCTAACATTTTAAAACAGTGACAGTGAGAATATTCTCCAGTCACAAGAAATCCAATCATGTACAAAAACAAACAAAAAGGACTAATGTTAGTTGCTGCAGATGCGGTCTATGACTCACACTATATAAGCATTGAAGCCTGCGGACTGCTGATGTAACTTGAAAACCTTTAAAAAACTATTTCTGTGAGCAACAAGTGCTTTTTGATCCCAACTAAACAATATAACACCTAATACTACTGGTCAAAGATATGCAAACAAAGAAATATAACTCCATTTTCACAGTCTGTCAACTCAGACATTAGAAAACCAATGCCTATCATGGCAGGCAACTTTGGGTTTAGCTGCTAAAGACAGGTATACTAAACACTATAATGTGTTCTCTTAGGGTTACCAACTTTTCATGTCAAAAATTCTGGACATGTACATGAAAGCAAAATGCGGTACCCCCCCCCCCACACACACACACACACACACATGCGCCCCCCCACACACACACATGCGGTACCCCCACACACACACACACACACACACACACACACACACATACACGCAGCCATTCCGGTGTCCCATTACTTGGCTATCTCTCCATTTCTCCCCAGTTGCCATAAATACTGTTCAAAACTGTGTGTGCATACTGTTTTCGGCTTTACTTCTACAATGATTACAGATACTTGGATTTAATGTAAAACGTTTATTTTGAATTTTACAGCACAAACACTAATAGCCATTTGCTAAACAAGCAATACAGTCTCTCATAAACAGACACAGCTTTAACACTTCTTTGCCTTTAAAACTCACATTCACTGAAACAGCACTGAAACCTACATTCAAAGAAAATGCATCTGGCCAGTGGTGGATTAAGTTTACCTTTGGGTTTTTTCAAATCATAGGCCCCTTGCACACATTTTTAAAGCCAAGCAAAAGTTCTTTGATTTACCTTCCTGATTGTATTAAATTTTAATACATAATAACAGCTAGCAGACATGAATTAGCAGCCATCACAACTTTAAGACTGATACGCTCATACTCATGTAGAATCTCTAATGAAACAAAACTGGCATATTACTGATATACTTAAATAGCATATATTGCCAGGCTGTGGCAACACAATCCTCTAAAATGTTGGATATGTTAACCGTATGAAAATGGCCATATGTTAGTTCCCTTAAACCAATTCACACTAAAAATCCAGAGAGTTCTAATAGGGTACTTGAGTACAAAACACCCACATACATACTGTCCCAGATGACTATGCATGCCCCTTTAGAGAGGGTACATCATCAGATGAGATGTGACAGTGAAGTCTCCACATAAATAAGACAGCCATATTGCTCTTTGACAGACACTGCTGCTCAACAAGCCTCATCAGTAATCAGGCAGAAGTAATGCTATATAGGTGCTCTTTTCATATACCAACTACCTCTCAAAAATGGTAGATACTTTTCTGTACACTTCTTATTTCTCATTGATAAGCGAATGAAAAACATATGGCTAACGTTCAACTTGCAGCTTTTAGACACACACACAAACACATTGCCCTCAGCAAGCCTTATTATTTTTGACAGTGATGATGTGATGACAGTAACAGCACCACTTGTTAGACTGTGTGTTAAATTTATAGTTGTAAACATTTTGCCAGTAAGCATTGCAACAAAACACATGAACCAAATGACAAAACTGCCCAATTCAGAACATTTCAACCATAAATGGCCACTCATACTTATGTCATTAAAATCCACCAATATCAGTCAATATGCACAATCTCTGCAGAGTGCAGAAGTAAAACATCTAAATTCCACATTAAAGAGATCTGCAACTAATGAAAAGTTGCTGCTAGCAAACAATTTTATATTTCAGTGTTTCATCTACAAATCAATGCATGCTGCCCTTGAAGAATTGATTGCCTAAGTTACGTTAATGGTAAGCTGCTGGTAATATTGCAATAGGAAATGGATGGCAAACTGAAAACAGGTGCATAGTTACTACTAGGCATCATAGGAGGATATACTCAGAACAACACAGTATGAGCTGGGGGGGGGGAGGGGGGGCGGAACTTACATGTGCCGCAGTGTTGGATTAGAGAAAACTCAGAGCAAACACCAGCCGGACTCATGCTTTGCCTGAGGCTTTTCAGCATACAGTCTGTCTTCTTTATAATTCAAATTCCACGCGCGCGGAAGACAGTGAGTAGACAGACGTAAATAAAGACACTGTTTTCGTCATCTGCACCCAGCTGCAAAGGGCGTTCTTAAAGAAGAACGCCCCTAAAAAAAAAATTTTTTTTATTTTTTTAAACTAAACGAAAATGTGCACAGTGCACCATTTTTTCCGGACAACACAGGCATTTTCCATTCTTCCGGACAGTGTCCCTTAATTCTGGACAGTCCGGAAGAATTCTGGAAGGGTGGCAACCCTATGTTCTTTACCCTTCATTTAAATGAAATCAACATGTCCAACCAGTCAAGGGCTGTCATAACTATAACCATACAATACAGGCAGAACTGTAAGAACTATTCCGTTATTCATTCCAAGACTTCCATGACAAATGATAAAATGTTTCTGGAAAACTTACTTCTTCTTAGTAAAACGTACCACAAGGAGTATTCAATATGCTTTCCAGGAGTTCCAGCTATCAGTTATGAATATCACATTGCTGATGGAAGTTACCAAAGCTTGTTGCTTTGAAACACTGCATAAAGAAAATAAGTCACATAAAATGTGTAATACTGAATAATATCCTGAATGTTCCAAGATAAAAATCAGTGCATATATTTATCCTTTACATTCTACCCACATAGCATCTGGCTACTTCCCTTTTTACACTCAGGCTCGCACACAGACATGCACACACAGACACACACACACACACACACACACACACACACACACACACACACACACGTGTGTGTGTGTTTGAGTAATGTGCAAAAGCATGTGTGTGTACATATGTGTGTGTGTGTGTGTGTGTGTGTGTGTGTGTGTGTGTGTGTGTGTGTGTGTGTGTGTGTGCGCGGTCGCACATCTGTGAGAGTTTGTATACATAAGTGTATGCGTGCATGTATGTCACATGAGATCAGTATATAATATCACGACTTATCTAGCTTTTAGGACGTAATAAACTTCCACAACCAATCAAAAACACTACATTATAACAATCTGTGTCAGCCTCAGTTATACTAACAAAAAAGTATATATATATATATATATATATATATATATATACATATGTATGTATACACCCAGTACATTAAAAAAACTAATCTGACATAAATCTAACAACTATTATCCACATCTAATGCTATTTTAAGAAAAATGAAATAAATTTTAATAAGCAAATAAAGCAAAACACATACTGCAACTAGCCCATTAGGAAATGACACTATTAAAAAATGGACCAGATCCTGGACAGTTAAAGAAAACTACCTAAAACAAACTATAAAATCTATCGTAATGTAAACCACTACAATAACAAAATAATAGCAAAAACATAACCTGACACCATAAAGAAGTAAAAAAAAAAATCACCTCAGAATTAGACAAGCACCAATTAGAAAGCCATTCATAAAAACGTAGAGTTTCTGCATTCCACTTAAAAGAGTAGGAAAAATAGTTCATAATATAAAAAAGTGGAAATCAATACATAGAAAATATGTGGGTCTACTTCATAAGAAACATGAAATATCTTCTACTGTAAGTTTACTGAACTCAGTTCCATGGTTTGTGGCTTCATCATCCATAGTAAAACTCTTTCCCTAATTTTACAAAATAAAATAATCATGTACTACACTCCAAACACTCAGAAATTCTATACATTTATTTATCCAATCACTACGTTTTTATGTATAGACGTACACGTGTACATACTATATTCACTTGTTATGCAGAAGCATATTGTAGCTATTACAGTTGCAGAGAGAAGCTTGAGATGTTCTGAGGTTGTGTAATCTACAATGGCAAACCTCATGTTGGCAAGCTCCCATATTCATATGTCTCAGTAAGAACCAGCTCGTACCACCTGTTCCTTTATGCCCAAGCCTGTGGTAAAAAAGTTGCCTAGGTTGCAGCATGAGAAAAGTCAATACCATCCTGCCAATGGTGGTGAGATGGCAATTATGCAACAAAGAGTAATTTATATTCAAATACATGTATGCTGAATGGACATTCAATAAGCATGCCGCTGTAAATTGAGCATATCCTAAAAGAAAGAAGTCAGTCCGCTTAAGTCTTCTCGAGTAGCCGGCTTTTTAATGGAATATGCTCCTTAATGCCAACCAAAAGACATTTTAACAGACACAGTATTAAATATCAGAAAAACATGAAGTTCTGCAAAACTATAAATAGTTTAGAAGTATGGTCACTGACAGTACTGCTGGTAACCATTTTACTAGCCACAGTTTTACAGAACACCCCTGATTTTACTCATATTTTCTTTTGCTACGTCCCTTGTAAAAAAATGTTTTTTGACCCCATACATTTAAAAACCTCTGTCTACCCTACAGCACTGTACTGCCATACTGCGTAAGCATGCAGACATACGCGTCTTACGCATGGGGAGTACATCAATGCAGAATAGAGGAAGTGGAAGAACACTAAAGTGCTGTTACATGATGAAATTATTTAAGAAAGGTAAGCAATTTCTTTATTAAATAATTTCATTGTATAATAGCGATAATGCATGACTGACTGTGGCTATCTAAGGATTTACCCATGATTGGCTTTGCTTGATCACTCTAGCTTCACCCTCATGATCAAACCACACCAGCTGTGGTAAACTGTGGGATACACACACCCAGTTCATGGATTATTGCTTAATTATGTCACCCCTTCCCCCCATCCTGTTTTTTGTTTTAGTGATCTGGCTTGCTATTTGGATCAGCATCTCCTGCATCATAGCCAGACTTCAGTTCTCTATTTTTCTTACATCTCTAAACTCTGGCCGTGATCAATTGCTGAACATATTTACTTATGTTGCTGTCATAAATCAAATTACTTAGCAGCCTGTCTAAAAATTATATTAAATTCCACTTATTCTCATCCAATAATATTTACACAATTAAAATGCCTCCAGCATGCCTTCAGAATGTGTGCCTTGTTATTATAACCATTTTCTTATAAAATATAAAAAAAAAAAAATGTATGTTAAAGTTCAAGCTTTACATTTTTTATTGTTATAAATTTAAGAAAAGGACTACATATACATATGCTGGCTATGCCCTTGCAACTCCCACTCTAATATCACCCCATCCAACCACTACCTTTCTTTCCACTCCACTAACTACCTTGATTATAGCAAGCTCAGATGCTCATAAGCCTAGTACTTATACAGCAGGAACTTCTTATTTTAACATTTGTTAATGTCTGTTATGTACTTCACAGATAAAGATTCTAGTTGTCTACTGATGTACTATGTTCTTCATCTGTAAATATGTTGTAAGTAATTGCTATGTAAATTGTTAATCACTATGTAATCCAACGTAACTACTGTCTGTTTATTTTAACTGTGGAGCTTTTCTCCCTGGGCCTCCGCTGAAAATGGACCCATGTCCAGTCGGACACTCCCGGTCAACAAATATAAATAAATAAATATACGCTTTCATGCATTGGCAATAAAAATGCTAAGAAAAGTAAGAAAAGTAGGTCTCCTGGACAAACTCCAATCTGGATATCAATGCATTAAAAATGTTTTTTTTAATGATACAAAGACAACAAAAAACATTCATCTTTGTAATAAAAAGGCTTCAAAGATCTTATATTGTCTACTGAAAATTTATAAACATAATTAGTTGATAAAACTGAATTTATAAGGCTCCTACCAGAAGTGTGAGACCCATATATGTGAATGCCATAACTATGAAAATTAAACTGTGAATGACAAAAGTAAACAAATCTCAAATAGTACTGTAATGACATTAAAGAAGTCAGATGGTTGAAATAATTGAACTACATTAAAAATGTTATACTTATTCACAAACAAGTGTTTTGTTTTGCATGTATTAATAATGTTATATTTATTCACAAACAAGTGGTTTGTTTTGCTACACTACTTCCTCATTTGCTTTCAAGACATAGAATGCTGTGACACAGATGAACAGTACAGCAACATTTCAGATCCTGTAGATTTCTACTAGTAGTGGCATACATCGTTGGAAGCAGATGAGAACAAATGTCAGAACAATCATTTCTGTAATGCTTAAAAGAGGACAATCATTTCTATTATGACTTCCTTAAAGATCGTGCCTTAAGGCATAAAACGACCTTTTGTTTTTGTATAAAAAAAGTGTCTGCCTGAATCTTTACGAATGTGAGCACTTGTTATACAAAAACAAAAAGTTGTTTCACAACCACTTATACATAACAATGTTTTTAAAAATTGCATATAAACAGGAAAGACTAAATGTACTAAACCATGTTTGCAGCATGAATATTTATGAGTAGGCAAGAAATGCGCATGTCACTTTGGGTTCCCGCTCTAATTATACTTGATTAGCATAGGTAATCAAACTAACAGTTTGGCAAAAAACTAATCATTAGTTTTATTCAGGTGGAATACCTTTATCTGTGGCAACTTATCAGTGTGCAGCAAAAGTCAAACTTATCACATAGCATCAGAACTCATGGCTATAACTGCTGGGTGGGGGATGGGCATACTTCTCAACCGTCTCTGATTTTGGCTCAGAATTTTGCAATGTCCCTCCTAATCCACAGTAGAACTGGTAGTTTTGTGAGAAAATGTGGTAGATTATGCCTAATAAATAATGACAATAATTAAGAGTTATACACTTCTTTGCTTCAAAAAATGCATGCTATTTCATTCTCTTATTCTGTCAACTCCACATGTTAGTACAGTAGTAGTATTTTAAGCCCCTGATTATTTTAGATTTATCTTTAACTCTGTTAAGAAACTGCGAGCTATGGGGATGGGACTGACTGGTTGAAAGTAATTGGCACAGTTGTCATTTGCTCAGTTTGACATAGTTACTACTACCTTACTTTTTGCAGGACTAGCATGCTTTTTTGAGAAGTAAAATGGACTACTTCACTGGACATCTGATATACACAGATAGAGTAGATATAAGTGCTGGGGGTGTCTGAGGAGTAAAATGACTAGCTGACAGCTGTTTGCTTATTATTCTGGCTTTGCAGTACTAGTTATTTGCGTAAAGCGACCTGGAATATTTTAATGCATCAACTGTTTGGAACAAAGGTGAAATACATTAAATGGCCATCCTCTTATCACTATCCGACATCTGAAATGTACACAAACATGACTATAGCTGCTTGGTGTGGAGATGTCTGGATGAAAGTAACTGACCCTCGTCACTTGCTCAGTTTACAGTCATTTCTCAAAAAAATAAAAATAAAAAGGGATAAAATGCATCTCAGAAAAAAACAAACACTAAGGCTGTTTAAGTAGATTTAGCAATGGTCTTCGCCCTGAGCCCCATCTAGTCAAATGCAGCCCTGCTCAAAGAGGCACGCAGAAAGCTGCTGCAACTTGTGTTAGAAGCTGGAGATTATGTCATAATGTCTTTATCTTTCCTCCCAAACCTCAGAGGTCACTATCCTATATTGGGCTGGGCACAATGTGGTCAGTATTTTTATTTTTTTACTTTTCTTCAGAGGGGTGCACAAGGGATCACTAAGCTTGTACAGGAGCAGTGTACTATCTAAACGCAAGTTGCAGTCATTACTGTCAATAGTTTGTTTTCATTTTTTTCACAATTATTTATTTTTATTTAACATTTGTTTACTGGGAAAGTCCAACTGGGACACAGCCTATTTTCAGCGGAAGCCCGGGGAGAAATGCTCCAGATGCATGTCTCTGGAATTATTTATTTACAATTAAACATCAGATGTATATACAGATTGCTATATTTTTGGGGAGGGTAAAGTAGCATTCAATTTATATAGGACAGCACATATGTTCCAATTTTTTTTCAATATTGTCAAAATTTTACATCAGAGGGGGTACAGAGAAAGTGGCATGTCTTTATGGCTATGAGTTAGGAGGCATGTTGTATATAAATATGACAGTAACAACATGAAATATATGATTGTGGTTATGTGTCCCTTAATTTTCATCCCAGTTTAACACCAGACAGGAATACAGAGAAAGTGATTGCCTTTTTTAAGGTGGCGCAGGAAGACGGGTACTATTTACAAATATGATTTATGTATTTGTCTTCTATGTTTACTGTGCGCTGCTATCTAGTTAACTTTGAGCATTAAGCCTTGGATATAACTCATTTCCTCCTCGAAATTAAAAAAGGACGACTGAATTTCTTGTGTTATGTATGAGTTTTGTTCAGGCCATCACTGAATCAAAAGGTTGGAAAAAGAACTCTAAAATGCACTTCAGTGTGCATCTATAACCCCATGGCTTCTGGTACTTAGCATCCCTTAGATCCTAGCTTAATTCAGTCATTACAGTCTAATCTTCAACAAACTGGGTGCTTTGAAAGAATTCTGGGAAAATCAAAGTTGAACAGCAAGACTGAATTTCTTCCCTTAATCATGATCTTTTTTTCATGCTATCATTGAACGAAAAGGTATTTAAAAAAATATATAAAATGCACTTCAGGTCATCCAGAACCTCCATGGCGCCTGGGGGCCTAAAGTATGTACCACTGTACAAAATGTGACATGGAGTGACCAGAGGAATTTATTAAACTTAACAATTCTATTTAGCTTGCTACCTCTACAGGTGATTGATGACTTGCCAGACAGATTCTTACTGCCTCAACACCAGAGATCAAACTCACTTTCTGTAATACACTGAAGCATGATATATTAGGCACACTAGGATCACTGTTTGTGAAAGACCACTGCACACACTTTTATGGGAAGTTTCTGCTTTATCCACTGCTGCACAAAATACAAGTTTGGAAGGCTGCGGCTTACCCACAACACAAAGGGTAATGTCGTCACAGGAGGGATGTAGAGAAATGAATTCTTGATCAGTTGTGTGAAAAAAAATTTGAAATGATCAGACATTGATAATTTAAACATTTTGCTTGTTGCACACTCATGCATACTATTTATAATTTGTACTACAGTTGGGCTTCATAGTTTGAGACTAACATCAGTCACTAAAGTAGTCAAAGTGCATACTATGTCTAGGAATCTTGTCTATAAACCGTGTCTAGCAAAACAGTAGTGAATAGTGATATATTCTGTGTGTCCTTAAAGTACCTTCTACAGTTTATCTTTCAGTTGGAGAGGGAAATGAAAACAAACTATTTACTGATGAAACATTACTTGATTCGCATTTTTGTCTCATTAACTTTTTCCACCCTGCAAATGGGCAGGTCTTCACCAACATAACAAAAATTTGGAACAATTCTCTCATAACATCCTACAGTACATTACATCCAGGGAACACAATGATCTACTGGCAACTGTAAGAAACTGGTTAGAGCAAAACTATAATACTGCACTTTCATATGGTTCCCCTTTCTAGAGAAATACACTAAAAAAATCAAGAGCAACTTGACTGATTTACAAAGAAAACAAAATGAATACATTTCAATTACTGTACAGAAGAAAAAAATGTAATATTAGCTTATAAAATGCACGAGGATCTATTTAAACAACCATACTTTAAAAAACAACCTATCATAACCAGACATTTCCTTTTCTAAATATCCCATTTCCATATCTGTCATCTCTTTCACAAATTTCAATATTTCAAATATAGCTATTTTAAATGTGATTTCCATTTGGTAGTAATTGTTTATTTGGGATTTTTTTGGCAGCCATCAGGATTAAACTTAATAAAGCCTTACTATGTCTAGGCAATTCTGTCCCAGCTCAAAAAAGTAATTTCCTTAGTTATATCCATTTCCTCTCCCAATATTTCTGACAGAACATTCTATGGGGATTTTTTTTTTAATCTGCCAGCTCATAACACTCCCAAAACATTTTACCTTTTTTTGATATTCATGCATTACAATTTACATATATGTTTTCTTTATTTTTAACAATTATTCACTCCAATATTACATAAATCGCTGAATTTCTGCATTCCCTTAAACCTCATTCCTCTCTCCTGAATTATGTATGTATTGTTTCTACAAATTCCATCTGTTTCTATGTAATGTGCTCCTTCCCTTTTTTAAAGATCCCACTTCTAATTATTTTATCTTCTTTACAATATGCAGTACTTCAGTAACAGCTGGTTTTGATTTTGATTTCCATTTTTCAATAATTGCTTCTTCAGCAGCTAACAACATTAAACTTAGTAAAGTCTTACTATGTATAGGCACATCAGATCCTAAGTCCCATCTCAAAATAATCAGTTCCTTAAATACAGTCATTTGCTCCCCACACATTTTTGACAGTACTCTGTGGGGAATGTTTTAAATTTGGCAACTCATTAAACTTCCAAAAACATGCTCCCAGTAGTCTCTTTTCCATTAAGCTTCTGTCATTTGCTACCTGAGGAAAAATGATCTGAAGTCTTTTGGAGTATAAAAATATCTATGAAAACCCTTCCAAGCAAAAATCCTAAACCTTATGCACACTTGGGAGCTATACAGATCTCCTCCCATTCTACACTGCCTTTCCAGTCTCTCTTCCCAATCTTTTCTAACATCCCCTGATTGGTTCTTTTAGTTACCATGCAATATTTTATATGCCCTACTAATTATCCTTTTTTAATTGCAGCTTTTGTTCTAGACTCGAATAAACTCTACCATAGCTGGTCTTTCACTCAGCACTCCCTTATCCCTTTCTCGTTTCCTATACTTTGATATCAACCCCTGATGAAGGAAGTCTCTAACCTGCAGTCTAGACTTCTGCTTAGCCTCATCCCACTCTATTACTGTCCCCTCTCTATAGTTATTTGCTCCCAATACCTTGGTTCCTCTGCCATTTTCTATAACATACCAACCTTGTCAGCTGCTTGTTCAAGTTTACAAATTATTTCCTGAGAGATAAAGAAAAGAAACATTGAAAAAAAGTCACCAGTCTGCTTCAGGACCTGTCCAGGATTCAGCACCATGTGGGTCTGACATTTTATAACCCTAATGTCCAAGGTAGCAGATGTGTACAAATTTTACCAACACTTTACAACAACTCTAATCTCCCTACTACCGCTCTCTGTCACTTAAAATAGTACTAACAATGGATCCCTTAGTGGTAGCTACAGTAATCATAGCAAGATCAGCCACAGGGTTTTTATAAAGAAATGTGCATTTTATTTTGTTTAAAAATCCCAAGTGCAGAGGAAATGGAGAAAATCCAAAAAGCAGTAAATCAATAAATAAAATGAGTTTATTTGTAAGCGCTTTCTTAATAATAAAAATTGCTTCATCAGACAAACATCACTGAATAAGAACAGTTTAAATACAACACAAACTACATTTCATCCAATCACATTACTAAAAAAGCCCTCCAAAACTAACTAATTGACTCTTAAAGGAGAAATGCATAAAAAAGACAAAGGGCATTAGAAAAACATATATTTATAGACATTATAAACTGTAAAATATAGAATTATAAATATTATATTATAGAGACTCTTTATATATGCACAAATGTTTATATATATATATATATATATATATATATATATATATATATATATATATATATATATATAAATTGTGATCTATCCCATCTGCCCCACATAGATTCATACTCTTTTTATATTGTGGTCTTCTGGATTTAAGGACAGGTTTAAATGGAACACTATCATTAAGTCCGTACCCCCTATTGGCATCCAATCTAAGAATCCACTGTAGTTCTATCGTTTCAACCATATTAGTCTTGTTCCCCCATCCTAGCATTGTACCTTAATACATACAGGACTTGGAATAAAAATCTCTGGTCTTCACCCATCAACATCATGTGTTTGGCTAATGCACTAAAATCATATCTCTTAGTGGTACAATATATGTGGTCCCTAATCCATTCACGCAAGTGTCTATTTGTTTTTCCAATGTAGAATTTAAAACATACTACGCAATTTGCAACATAAACTACATGTTTAGTCTGACAGTCAGCTGCTGCTCACAATTGCCAAAGATATCCTGTTTCGGGATATCTAAAAAATGATTCATCCAAAAATTGACACTGTGCACAATGTTCACATTTATGCGTGCCCTTAGGCATATCTATCACTTGTGTGTATAACGGAGGATAACATAAAAACTGTTGCAAGTTCTTTTTATTTTTATACATAAAATGGGTTTGTGCCCCCACTACTGCAGATGTTCGTTCATCAGTGACCAAAATATGCCAATTATTCTTAACCATATCCTTCACTCTATTCACATGATCTGTATAAGACAACATTACCGATACTTGTGGCTGTACAGGTCTACTAACTAGTTGGTTTTGTTCCCTATTGCCAAAATATAGTTTAGCCCTACCTACCCTTTCATGCAATACTCGTGTACGTGCCAAAGCAATTTCTGTTTCACTATATCCTCTAGTTCTAAATTCCAGGGACAGTCTTTCAAGACTCTGTACAAAATCATCTTCCTCACATGATAATCTGGATATATGCATGGCTTGTCCACTAACTATTTGTTTAAATATATGCTTTGAATGCATGCTGTCCCTATGTAGAAAAGCAGGGCAGTAGCATTCCGTCCTATGCAATTTGGTAGACAGTATATTTCCTTTCTTATAAACCGTAATGTCTAAGAAGTCAATAGTCTCTACAGACGTATTCATGGTAAACTTAAGAAAGGTACTGGTCTCATTCAAGTATCCCAAAAAGGCCACCAGATCATGTTCATTTCCTGCCCACAAAAGAAAAGCTCGACAAACCTTTGATAAAACCTAATCTGGGAAGTATTTAGGCATAAGATATGTTGGTACTCCCATTCTGCCATAACCAAATTTGCATACGAGTTGGCACAACTGGTACCCATTGCTATGCCTGCTTTCTGCCAATAATAAGCACCCTTAAACATAAACACATTATTCTCCTACACAATTTCCAATAGCATACATAAAACATCAATATGCTGTTCAGAGAATTTACCATGTCTAGTTAGAAAACACTTAACCATGCTAATCCCTTCATTAGTGGGTATACATGTAAAGAGAGATATAACATCAAAGGTTACTAGGAAATCTGAGAATAACCTCAGACCCTTTGTATTCCAATACAGGTCATTTAAAAAATGTTCCGTGTACCTCAGCACTGTGGGACAATCATTCAGTACTATTCTCAACTGATGATCTAAATAAGTAGAAATGGGTTCGGTAAGCCACCCTGCCCCCGCCACTATAGGTCTAAATGGGGGTAGGAGCTGATTCTTATGGATCTTAGGTAAGCCATATAACTGTGGTACCTTAGGTTCATGCACAGTAAAAAAAGCCAAACAATTCTTGGTCAAAAAGGCCAATACACATACTTTCATTCAACATATTGTCAATCTGCTGTTTCATCCTTTCAATTTCACAAACATTAATTTTCTTGTAAGTAGAATGTTCGGACATCATACAAATAGTATTGCAATAATAATCAGTGTCCAAAAATCACTATGGGTCCTCCTTTGTCTGTTGGATGAATAACAATGTTTTTATTCTCACGCAACCCATAAAGTGCTTGTTGCTCCAACGATAAATTATGTCTATGTCCAGAATATCGTTGGCTTAACATACCATTGTACAAATCTTTTTCACATGCTTTTAAACATATGTCTACATTGGGTGGTAAATTGGGAACAAAAGTACTATTTCTCTTATAAAAAGTTTTTTGTACCATTTGATCATTAAATAAAAGTCTTAATGCAACACTGCGTGCAAAAATACATAATTCAATCAACAACTCACTAATGTCTGATTTAACGGCAGGAATAAACCTGAGCCCCTTCTGTAAAAGTGTCTTTTCAGCATCTATAAGGACATACCTGGAAATATTCCATACTAATTTTCCGAGTTCATTGCCCACATTTTCTTCAATGTTCTCATTTGTGTTGATGCTGGCGAATCCTTGTGCTTATGTCCCCCTCGTGGTAACTTCTGTTGGAATGACTTCCTCCGACTGGGCCGAAAAGGTAAAGGAAGACTTGGAAAAACCTCTTCATTCTGAGTGACAATCAATTTTCTATGGACTACTGGCACAACATTCTCCAAAGTAGCAGAAGGCACAACACTGTTTGCAGATGGTACATCAATTATCGGTGTTGAATATGCAGAAGTACTGGGTTCAGGTGAGACTACATGGGCAGCAGCCACAGTGTTACCAGACCAACCATCTACTATGTTAGCAGTGGTTACTTCCTTTTGTGCTGGTTGCCGACTGAATATTTGTACCGGCAACTCATTTGAATCTGCTGCTTGCTGGTTAACCCTGTCCCGATGTCTAGACCACATAAATGCTTGCTGGCCGAGAAATCATGTATATCTCTCGCCAACTTACGTCTCTTCTACATTAAGAGTCTCTGTTCATATCCTTATAATTTAACAAGCAAATCATTGAGAAACAGTTCTGTTTGTTCTTTGCCCATGTACAAAACCAACTCCTGATGTTGTGTTTGTACTGTATTGCATAATTCAAACTCATGGGGGCGAAAAAAATCTATAAGAAGTCTTAGGTACGCCTTACTAGTCTCTAAATTTATTTTCTGTCACTGTGCCAAGAGGGTCGGGAAAGTATTCCCATATGTGGGCATATTAAGCACCCTTAGTCCTCTAGGGATAACATTCAGTTCGATACATGCTTCCAAATGGAACCGTTGACATTGTAATCTCTTGTATTTAAACAAATTGTTCTCAACATCACGTTTCAGACTGCGTACCTTAGACTCATGTTCCTTAGGAAAGTCTGATACCTGCTGATATGTTAGCGGTTCCCCCAGCAGTAATGGGTTAGATAAATCTTGAATAAAGTTGGATAACCAACTGTTTCCAACAGACTCAAGGCCAGGGTGCTTATCCCCTCCAATAGCACTCACATTTCCTTCTGCCATAACGCTGTACTCACGATAAACGAAACAAACCCCAACAGCAAATCGAACAAGGTTCAAGTATAAAAATCCCAAGTGCAGAGGAAATGGAGAAAATCCAAAAAGTAGTAAAGTATTTTGTTGTCGATCTCTCTATGAGCAGGTGACTGTGAATCAGAGAAAGTGCAGTCTCAAAAAGATGCCTAACATAAAGAAATGCCAGAGGCTTTTGGATATCAACCTTAAGCAGACTGGCATATTTTCTTAGCCAAGGGATTGTTTTTCATAGCCTATTTAAAATATTCTTTCATCATACATAGTGACACACCAAAAGGAGCATTCTTTTTTTGAGGGAACCAAAAAAAGGGGGGAGGGCTCGTGTCTAAAGTCAGCATTCAGACCAAGATGCAGTTTGGTTTGTATAAGCCAGTGACTCTTTGTCCTCCATTAAACAACAAAACAGAGGATGGAAAGATGGGGACCACATTCTCATTTTGAACTAAAAATCCCTGATGCTAAAAGTTTGTAAGGAAGTGGCGAAGCTTAAGTGACCATATGAAGCAATGCAGAATATTTCTAAGCAAAGTATTGATAATCTACAGAAACTTAGGTATCAGCAAAGACACAAACAGTTATGTTGCAGAGAGTTAGCCCTTGTGCCTTTTTGTCTGTGTGCTTTTGTCAACTGATGGCAAGCGCAGTCAGACTGTCAAATATTAGGCAACTTGGTAGTGAGTATCGGCTCCCTCTGAAATGCTGATGGTTGAGAAGTGGTCATCTGTGCCACTAACATCTGATTTCTGGGCATCCTTACTACAACAGCTTAAAAATCAGCCCATGAAGGAACACCAGAAACATGGAAAGTCTTTAGTTTCGAACATAAAATGTAACCAGCTTCAGGTCCTAATCCAGACACCTGAGTAATGTCATCTTTGGTGAGAATTTTCTTTCTTTCATTGTGGAAGGCTTCAGCATACGAAACCATTTTGATAATCATGACAGGAACTTGAACCCCATGTCCCTCATAGACAGAGGCAGATAATAATGCCAAATTAACACCCCCCCCCCATAACTTCTAGAAACTTCCTACCATGTCCCTTCCTAATAAACGCCCATGATACACAGTAACAAAATTGGGTTGGACTACACAACTAGGCTTATAAAGGCCCTAGAGGTTGTTAGCCTAGTAGACAACTATTAAATAGTCTGTCCACTACCACTTCCTCTAATGGAAACTCCTGCTGAGGCAAGGAGAACAGAGGAACATGAGCAAAGTTCAACTACAGAGTGGGTGAATCAAGCTCAACTTTGATGATGGTGTGGACACTTTGTTCACAGACACCTATATTTTTTAAACACTGCAGGTGAGTGGAGAATAATCATCCTAGTGCCAGTGTGCAAGAACAAAGGGGACAGTACAGAGATATACAAGGCATGTCACAATGCATGAAAATACTGGAGAGGGTGACTGATAAATGAATATGCAGAGTAGTATAAAAAAGTTAAGATGGGAGATGGCTGGATTCAGATCAGGATGCAGCACAACCAATTTGATGTTTGCAGTGAGACACAGAGTGGAGAAGAAGCTTTTGATAAAGGAAGAGTCCAACTGGCATTTCTAGATTTGAAGAAAGAAGATGGTGAGGTCCCAAGAAAGCTGACTTTGGCAGTCCTGCGATGCTCTGATGTCTTGATAAATATTTTTAAACACCTTTATTGAATTATCAGTTGTGACATTGGCACATTTACATTTATACAAAGGTAATCAAACTGTATTAACAAGTTAAAATTAACAAACATTATGCTTCACATATACTGCTATATAGCATGCAACCTAAGCAACATTACATAAATTATTCAATTCCTGCCCCTTTATTTTTAAACAAGAAACATCTTTATTAAACCATCACTTACAACATTAATCAATCATAAATGAACACAAACCACACCAACACAATCCTAGTTGCAAGCATTTTATATCACAAACCATACTGACACACTCCCAGTAGCAAACATTATACATCACTTATAATCGGGTTTATATCATTATGTCGAACTGTGATAAGTTCAAATACCAAAACAACAAAAGTACAGTTTTGTACCTACCATAAATGTAGATGTCCGATAGGAATGCATCTGCAGTCCTTACAAATGGGTTGTCCTGAGGTCAGGCAGCCCTTCGGTCGGCCGGATTCCAAAGTCTGGGTCTGGCCTCGGCTGGTGTCGCACTTCACCCGACGTCACAGCTGCAGTTATTCGGGTATAAAGGCATCAGCTGACGCCATTTTCCTCAGTGTTTCTTGCCCCAGATGCCAGGTGCCCTCTAGGAAGGCTAAATTTGGATAAATGCAAATGATTCCAAATAGTAGAGAGCAAATTCAAAAATAAGCATGTATGTACATGTATATACAAACAAATACACCATAATAGATTCCCCCAGCTAGCTACAAGATGGGCAAATACCCTAGGAGTACCACAGAGGGGAAGGAGGGTGGGTAATCCTGACTGCAGATGCATTCCTATCGGACATCTACATTTATGGTAGGTACAAAACTGTACTATGTCCTTCAAGGATGCATCTGCAGTCCTTACAAATGGGTAGAATACCATAGCCAAACTGGGGAGGAGGAGAAATGAAATTATGGTGTAGTTAGGATCCCTTGCAAAACAGCAGTGGCAAAACCTGCTCGGGATCTAGAGTATAAAGGTAAATTATAATGCTTGGCAAATGTATGCACGGAGCTCCAAGTAGCAGCCTCTAAAATGTCTTTGGTAGCCACTCCTCGAAGAAAAGCTGTGGTAGTGGCTGTAGCCCTTGTAGAGTGAGGCCTGATGTTTTCTGGAGTTTTCTTCCCATGGTAGGAGTAACAAAATCTAATGCAATTTCCTATCCACTTAGAGATTGTCTGTTTTGAAATTGCTTTTCCTTCCATTCCTGTTGCATATGCTACCAGTAGCTGGTCAGTTTTTCTATTGCTCTTGGTCCTGTCCAGGTAGTAGCGTAATTGTCTATGCACATCCAAGGTATGCAGCAGTCTTTCTCCCCTGTTCTGTGGGTTGGGGAAGAATGTAGGTAGGTGGATAGCCTGATTCAAAGATACTTTGGAGACCACCTTAGGCATAAAAGTAGGATTTGTTCTCATGGACACTCTATCTTGATGGAAGATCAGGAAGGGCTGTACTGCCATTAATGCCTGTAGCTCAGATACCCTTCTTGCTGAAGTGATTGCCAGTAGGAAAGCAGTTTTCCATGATAAGAATTGTAAATCTGCTGTTGCTGCTGGTTCAAATGGAGGGAGTGTCAATTTTTCTAGTACAAAGTTCAAGTCCCATGCTGGCAATGGTGGCTTCCTAGGAGGTTTCACATTTTTAATTCCTCTCAGAAACTGCCTGAGCAGAGGATGTGAGAAGACTGGAGGATCCAAGTCGTATTCTGCTGAAATAGCTGATGCATGAATCTTAATGGAAGAATAGGACAGACCTTTGTGGAAGAGCTCTGCCAAGTATTCCAGGATGTTGGCTATGTTTACCAGTGACACATTCTCTCCTTTTTCAGTACTCCAAATGGAATATCTTTTCCATTTTGCTGAATAATTTTTCCTTGTTGAGGGTCTGCGAGACTCCAAGATAATGTCTTTTACCCTTTGGGATAAATTTGGGTTATTTGTTCTTATGCAATGTTCCAGGCAGTTAGCTGCAGTGTTTTCAGGTTTGGATGCAGGGTGTTGTAGTTGTTCTGTGTTAACAGCAAGGGAACAAGGGGTAGGTGCCATATTTGTTCCCGAGACATGCTCCTCAGTAATGGGTACCAATGTTGTCTTGGCCAGTCTGGAGCTATCAGGATGATCCTTGACGGTCCTCTTTGATCTTCAATAGCACCTTGTGCATCAAAGGAAGTGGTGGGAATGCATATGCTGTCAGGTTTTCCAACTGAAAGATAGGGAGTCCACCTTCCAAGCAAGTGGGTGGTACGTCCTTGTGCAGAATTTCTTTAGTTGGTGATTGCGTGGGGATGCAAATAAGTCTATTTGAGGGAGTCCCCATTTTCTTGTAATGGTTTTGAAGATGTCCGGATGCAGCATCCATTCGTGGGCATCCGTGGAAGTCCTGCTTAGTATGTCTGCTAGAATGTTTTCATTTCCTGGTACAAAAATTGCTTGTAACTGAACGTTGTAACTCAGGGCCACATTCCAGAGATCCATTGCCATCCGGCATAGAGGGTACGAATGTGTGCCTCCCTGTTTGTTGATGCACCACATAACTGTGGTGTTGTCTGTCCTTATCAACAGTTGACCTTGTCGAAGAAAAGGTCTGAATGTCTGAATTGCCAGTTTTACTGCCAGCATTTCCTTCTGATTTATGTGTAGGTGCAGCTGGTCTTGAGTCCATAAGCCTTGTATGCATTTGTCCAGCATGTGGGCCCCCCAACCGAGGTCTGAGGCGTCCGTGGTAATGGTTTGGCTTGGTTGAGTGTTGTGGAAGGGCAATCCTTTGTTTGATTGACAGGCCTGAGCCCACCATTGGAATTCTTGCTTCAGGCATGGAATTATTGGAATTTGGGTTTCTAGGCTGTGCTTGTGCTGAGACCATAAATTCCTTAGGTACCACTGTAACTTTCCCATATGCAGTCTGGCATGTGGAACCAATATTATGCAGGATGCCATGAAACCCAAGGCTTGCAGGACTTTTCTTGCTGTTAGATGGTTCTGCTTTGTTAATGCCAAGAAGTATAGAGGAGTTGCTCCTGTTTTTCTACTGTTAGGAATGCCATTTGCTTGATGTGTCCAGCTCTGCACCCAAGAAGGTTATCCTTTGGGATGGTATCAGCCTTGACTTGTTTATATTGACTGTGTATCCCAGGGCTTGTAGTAGGTAAATGACCCTTTTCAAGTCTTCTGCTAACTTGATTTTGTTGTCCGCTTGTATCAGGCAGTCGTCCAGGTAAGGGTAGATTTGGATTCCCTGGAGCCTGCAATGAGCAATTACTGATGCCAGGCATTTCGTGAACACTCTGGGCGCAGTAGATAAGCCAAAGGGCAATGCTGAGAATTGATAATGCTCTGATCCTGCAAGACATCTGAGGTATCTTCTGCAATTTGGTCGTATGGGGACGTGCAGGTATGCCTCCTTGAGATCTAGAGTTACCAGCCAAGACTCCTTGCCCAGCATGGGAAGAAGCTGCTGTAGGGTCAGCATTTTGAATTTTGGAACAATGATGAATGTGTTTAAAGCGGACAGGTCGAGAATAGGTCTCCATTTGCTTTCTTTTCTTGGTACCAGGAAGAGTCTGGAGTAAAATCTCTGTCCTTGCTCCATAGATGGTACCTTTTCCACAGCTCTCATTTTTAATAATTGAGATATTTGTTTTAGAGCTTCTGCCTTTTGATTTGGAGGTAGGTTTGGCATTCCTCTCTTCCCTGGTAGAGTATGGAAGTGAAACCTGTAACCTTGGTCTATTGTCTGCAAAATCCACTTGTCTCTTGTGATGTAATGCCAGTTTACTGAAAATAAAGCTAGCTTCCCGCCCAAGGGTGCTTTTAGTTGTTCCCTGGTAGGCGGTGCTAGAGCCAAGTCACTGTGATTGTCCTGTAGTAGTGGTGGTGGCTGTGTCCGTGGCTGCACCTCGCTGGTTGTTACCCTGCCACTGGCGTCCCCTGTAGGCACCCCTGGATTGACTTCGGCCTCTTGAACACCTATTCCTGCCTCTCTGGGCTCTGGAGGAGTCTGGAAAGGACCAATTCTTGGAGGGCCAATTCCTGCTAAATCTTGGAGGTTGGACCTGTAAGAAATCTTTCACTGTTTGGACAGATTTTGCCTTCTCTTCCATCTTCTTCAGCACCTGTTGTGCAGGAGAGCCAAACAAATTGATCTTGTCCATGGGAGCATCTAGTAATTTGGATTTCACATGGTCTGGTAAGGCCTGCTCTTTTAACCATGCATGCCTTCTGATAACTGTGCCAGTCATGGCTGATCTGAAGGAAGCTTCCAGTGCATCATAGCCGCATTTTAAGGAATGGTTAATGACCTGCTGAATGTTATGTACCATTTCCTGAACAGATTTTTTGTCTAATGGTTCATCTGAGGACAACTTTTTGGTTAACTGGTCTAGCATAAATTCTTGATACTGGATCATGTGGAATTGACAGTTCAATGCTCTAGCTGAAAGAGTTGCAGAAGTGTAAACTTTTTTACCCCATCTCTCTAAGGACCTGGATTCCCTTTCAGAGGGAGGGTTTTGGCAGAGGTAGCTGCTACAGCCTTAGGACCCTGGGAGATAGTCTCGGGATCTGCAAAAGGAGCCTTATACAAATGGTGATGAGTATCCGGAACCCTGTAGTACCTATCGGGCTTAGCAGGGGCCGGTGGAAGTGAATCAGGAGCAGTACAAGCATCATTAAATGCATCATCTACAACAGAGAGAACTGGAGGAATGGCTAAAGGCCTATGTTGTAGTAAATGCAGAAAGGTTCTAAGCCTCTTTCTAGAGTCTGAGAAATCCTGGCCCTGCCACTGAAATTGTTCCCTCATAGCATGCAAGGTTTCCCCAAAGGAAAATTCCTCAGGCGGAGAGGCAGAAGGGATGGACTCTTCAGCATCAGAGTCTTCATAAGGGGAGAAAGAAGCCTCTGGAGGGTTAGTATTATCTGAATCATCAGAGGAATCATCTGTAGAAACTGGTTCAGAGGGCTCTGCTCTAGGCCTCTTCTCTGGAGGTGGGTGAGAGGCCCTGTCTGTGTGAGACTGGGATCCCGGATTAAAGAAATGAGATCCTCTGCTAGACTAAGCATTTGTGAACTAGAGCTAGGCCTGTGAGAGGGGGTCTTAGCAGGCACAGATTTAGTAGTTTTAGCTGCTTTAGCCCTGGCAAAAGCCTTAATGGACATGGATGCAGGTGGCCTAGCAGCTCCACGTGCAGGGGTGGAGATATCCAAGGGGATAGTGTCAGATAATTCCTGAGAAACTGCCAGAGCAGAAGGTAAATCAGAAGCCGATTCCACGAGGTTGGAAGAGGCCTCGGTAGGAGGTAAGTTTTCGGCTGAAGGAAGAACCGCTTGCTCGGTTTCAGCCAAAACAGAGACACTCGTGGTTGGCCTAACCGCGATTTCGGCCGAAACCGCAGACCGCGAGTGTCGGTCCTTTTCCTTGCGCTTTTTTGATATTTGCGTAGTTGGAGGATCCGTCGGCATAATGTAAGCAAAATCGGAGCCGAAAAACTCCTCAGCAAATTCCGACCGACGTCTAAGCGTCTGTCGGTTAAAAGAAGCACAGGCTAGACAAGCTGCTACGTCGTGGTCTGGGCCTAAACAAGGTAAGCAGTAAGAGTGGAAATCTTTATGAGGTATTTGTTTCCCACAAGTTAAACAGTTATTCACTTTTTCTGACATCGGCTGAGGCAAGAAAGAGTCCCCAACGGGGTACTTAGCTTTTTAGAAGTCTTCGGTAGTAGTAGAAGAATTCGGTAGTAGTAATCTCTGGTTCTGACCGACCGGCACTTGCGAAAAGCTTATGCTTCGGGCGCCACGCGGCAAGAAAGACTGAGGAAAATGGCGTCGGCTGATGCCTTTATACCCGAATAACTGCAGCTGTGACGTCGGGTGAAGTGTGACACCAGCCGAGGCCAGACCCAGACTTTGGAATCCGGCTGACCGAAGGGCTGCCTGACGACAGGACAACCCATTTGTAAGGACTGCAGATGCATCCTTGAAGGACATCTGCAAACTCCGAAATGGAATCACACAGAAAACTTAACTCCAAAGTTCAAAACTCCAAATGGTTAAAGTTGGCCCAAGCATGCATATGCATGAAGTCTCCACTGTGGTGTGATCTCGGAGTTGGTATATTTAAGTAGGGGGGGGTGGGGGGCAAAGCCCCCCACATTAGTAATAGTGCTAAGTGTTACTGTGTTATGTTATCGTAACGGGTGTAAAGCTGACCGACCGTTGCTTTTCAGAGTTCCATTTTTCGTAGTTTTGGGTTTTCTGAGTTTTTACATTTCGGAGTTTGCAGTTCGATGTTTTGGTATTCGGACTTATAGTTCGATGATCTCATATAGACCCTTATAATCTACCCAATAGTTCAATCAAACAATCATTTAAGTCCTGCCTGCTATTAAAACCTCATTCCTCCCCGTATTTATTGTTTCTATAACTCCCATTTTTTATTAAGTAGTTTGACCATACCTCTTTCTAAAGATCTCAGTTTCAGTTGTTTTACGTCCGTTACTATATTCACTACTTCTAATATAGCTGGTTTAGATTTTGATTTCCATTTACTAGGAATTGCTTTTTTGGCAGCCATCACAATTAGAGACAACAAGGCCTTACCATGTGTAGGCAATTCCAATTCTGTATCATAGCTCAGAAAAATCATCTCCCTCGTCACGCCAATATGTCTACCGAGCATCTCTGCCGCCAACTCACTGCACTCCCAGAAAATATGTTCCCAATTACCTCTTTTTTTCAACAAACATCTTTATTAAATTTTCACATATGACAGAGGCAATCTTACATTTATATAAGTGAAAAACAAAATGACAGCACTTTAGTTGCAAACATTACACAACACATACATCAGTGAAACAACTGTAGCTGCAAACATTAGACATAACTTATAATCTATCCAGTCATTGTCAGTTAAGCATTATATAGCTCATTCAAACCCTGCCTCTTAAACCTCGTTCCTTCTCTGCATATACTGTTCCCACAATTCCCATATTTTTCCTATATAGTTTGCTCCTTCCCTTTTCTAAGGATCCCAATTCCAGATGTTTTACCTCTGTTACTAAATTCATTACTTCTAGTAATGTTGGTCTACACTTTGACTTCCATTTTGTAGTAATTGCTTTTTTGGCAGCTACCATAATTAGACTCAGCAAGGCTTTACTATGTCTAGGGCTCTAGGCAATTCCGATTCTGTATCATAGCTCAAAAAATCATCTACCCAGTCAATCCAATCTGCTTACCCAGCATCTCTGACAGAGCAATCCGCAGGGACTCCCTAAAGTCTGCCAGCTTATTACACTCCCAAAAAATATGTTCCCAGCCACCTCTTTCTTGCCCATCACACATCCAACATTTGCTATCCACTGAAGGAAAAATTGTTTGTGGAGTCTATTTGGGGTAGAAAAATACTTATGTAAACACATCCAGGCCAAGATCCTAAATATTCTATACTTTTTCTATACTTGGGAACTATACATATATCCCACCATTGTCTCTTTGTGAATTGCTTATCCAGTCTCTCTTCCCAATACTTTCTAAGCTCCTCTGACTGATTCTTATACTTATCAGGTAATATTTTAAATGCTTTACTAATTTTTCATTTTTTAATGGCAGCTTTTGTTCTAGATTCTATTAAAAAATCTACCAGTGCAGGTCTTTCATTCAGTAACGCCCTGTTTCTTTCTCATTGCCTATACTCTGATATCAATCCTTGACCGGGAAGGGAATCTCTAAATTGCAGTCCAAATAAATTCTTGGCCTCTTCCCATTCTATTACCTTTCTCTTTCTAGTTATTTGCTCCTAATATCTTGGTTCCTTTGCTAGTTTTCTCCAGTAACTTACAGCCCCCTCTTCCCTATTATCTGTATCCCTAACCACAGTCATCCCTATAGGCAAAATCTCTTTTCTCCATTCTCGTGCTGGTTTAGTTCTTTGAATACTCCCTGCTATTTTATGAATATAATACTCTGTATGATCGTTGCTGTTCTCCTTAAGAGTCTGCATCCAAAATCCCAATCTCTCCTTATTTATTGAGTTTCCTCCCTGTATCATCATCATTCCTTTCCACTTTGAATTATAGTTTTCAGCTTGTGCTATGTATAGAGCCTTAACAGTGGTACTCTAAAATATCCCCTCAAATTGGGTAATCCTAGTCCACCTTGTTCTACTGGAAGAATCAGTTTATCCCAATTGACCCGTGCTGTCTTCCCTTCCTAGATAAAATCCTTCAACTCTTCTTTGCTATCCACAGCTTCTCCTCTGGTTGATAAAAACATGCCTGAACTGTGTTTAAGACTAAAGGGACTAAAAACATTTTAATGGCTTGTATCTTAGTATCCATATCCATATAACAAAGCTTCCAGTTTCTCAATTTTTGTATTATCTCCTGTTTAGTCTCTTCCCACATATCCTTAGCTGCCATAACAGAGTAATTTCTAATCCATACTCCTAAATACTTCATTTTATCATGTACCCATAAATATAGATACTGTTGGATCAATTTGTGTGTGGGTACATAATTTACTGCTATTGCCTTTGTTTTAGCTTCATTCATTTTGTATCCTGAGAAGATCTGAAACTGTCTTAAAATGTTCCACAACACTGTAATGTCCCTTTCTGGTTTTGTCATGTATAAAATAATATAATCTGCAAATACAGCCAGCTTTTCCTGACTACCATATCAATTATATCCTTAAATTTCCGGGTCCCTTATTTTCTTTGCCAATGGTTCTAAATATAATGCAAACAAAAGTGGAAAGCAGACAACCCTGGCTAGTTCCTCTACTCAAGCAGAAGTTATCAGCGAGCACCCCACCCACTTTAATTTTCACCTCTGATCCCTCATATATACTTCTAATCAACCTTATCATTGTATTAGGGAAAGCAAATGCTTCCATTGCCCTGCTCATGAAGTCCCAGTCTACTCTGTCAAATGCTTTCTCTGCATTAAGACACACCACAAAAAGTGGTATTTTCTTACATTCCGCTTTCCTCTGGATCATTAATGTTCTGTTTATATTGTCAAATGTTTGCCTACCGTCCACAAAACCACACTGATACATATCTACCAATCTTGGTATCACTTTTGCCATTCTTTTAGCCATTATAGACATAAACCCTTTATAATTATGGTTTAGTATGGAAATGGGCCTGTATGAAGCAGGATCAGATGGATCTTTATCTTCTTTAGGTATTACCATTACCACCGTCTTCTTCCAGGATGCTGGTACTTCTCCTTTTAAAATACTGTTAAATAAGACCTTCCAGATCTCTATCAGTATTTTCTCTCCTAACTTCCAAACTTCCACAGGAATACCATCTATTTATTTATTTATTTTACAGTTTGTTTAGTGGGATAGTCCATTGGGCCAAGAGGAGCCTGTTTTCAATGGAGTCCCGGGGAGGAAAGCTCCATGAACAACAATATAATATGAAGACAATGCATTTACAACATTTATGTAAACTACTGAAGAACTATGGTATTACACAACATGACAAAAAAATCCACGACTGCAGTGAAAATACAGTCAAAAAAGCAAAAGGTAAAATCACACACACACATACATAAGTCAATTGAAATAAGAAAAATCCATTGGTGCATATTTGTGCTAGATTTGTTACAATGAGAAAGAACACAGGGTTGACATTACGGTTTTACATGAAATCTTAGCAGAGTTAAACTAGGATAGGGGGATAATACGTGTTAATTGTTGAATGTAAGAAGGTGGGACAAAAGAAAAGAAAAGCAGTGCAAGAGTAGAAGTAAATGAGAAAAATGAAGATGGGGACTTTCCTGTAGATTGGTTATACATAGCCATTTTTATCTCATCTCTTCCTATCCTGACTATTAGTAATTGAGCCTCATCTATCTCTAGTCTTGGCATATTTAATTATTCCATAAACATTTAAATCTGCACCTTTTCTTGATTTTCATATTTCTCTGCTTTATACAAACTTTCATAAAATTTCTGAAATATTTCTAATACTTCTACAGGATCTTGTTATCTTCCTTGTTATAGGCTCCCTAAACTTGATGACAGCCCCCTCCACTTTCTGTTGCCTCAGTTGCTGCACTAAAAGTTTTGTGCTTTAGAATTATTATCAAAAACAATTGCTTAGCACCAATATTTCTAAACTTGTGCACATTATCGAGGCAATCCCTTATTTTCTGTTTAGCATTCTGCAGTTGCTCCTTTTGCTCTGAGAGATTCCCCCTACTTTGCAATACTTTAACATTTGTCAATTCCTCTAAATAATTCTTGTTACCTCTTAACCATATTTCCCTTTCTTTTATTTCCACCCTAGTTTTAAACTCCACTTTAATTTTATCCCACTCCCTAATTATGTTTTCAGAAGAAAATTCTATATTCTCTAGTAGCTCCTGAATTAATTCCAAAACCCATTCCTTAAATTCCTCTCTTTTCAACAGATAGATGGGAAAGCACCAGTGTCTCATTTTTATTTCATTACCTTGCATTTTTATTTTAGTTATTATTGGCACATGATCTGAAATAGTTATTGGGTGCGTTTCAAGACCTTCAGTTAAATGCACATGTTCCTGAGAGATACAAAAATCTATCTAGCCTAGCCAAGTTTTTGTATCTCGGTGAATAACATGCACATTCACTTCACACTCCTAGTACTGAATTCATATCTTCTATGCCAAACATTTTCATACATTTAATTAATATTTAAATTTTTTTTTTCACTTGCTTGCTGTCTCTTAAAATTAATCAGTCCAAGGTTCTTAATCAGTCATTTCTCCATGCAAGAATGAAAAAAGCACATCAATTTTAACTCTGTTTTTTAACCAGGCTCCTTCTTTTTAATCACTGCATTGCCTACATTTCTCAAAACTGTATAAGAAAGAGAAGAGGGGAGAAAAAAAAAACACCACCTGTTTACAATCCCCATTACACTTAAAAACAGCATGCAAAGGAAACCATGCACCACAAATAGAGTACTATTAAGAAAAGAAAGTGTTGTGTTTACTTACAGTTAGGTTTCTCCCCTCTCTTCTTCTCCCCAAAGCATTTTTCCGAATATTAATAACTTGAAGTAGGGCATATACTTTAGAGTCCCCCAAAAATCCAGGAAATTTTGAAGAAGTCTAGTATTTCCAGATTCTCTTGTTCTGTCATATTTTATAAATATAATTATTGCATTGTAATCCCACATTAAATTACTGGTTTTATTACCATTTTTCTCCATTACCCAAATCCTGTTTCTGCTTCATTTCCAATGTACTCTCGATTCTTCTAGTCAACTCTTGTGCACCCTTTCTTCTGCCCAACATTTTCCGTTGAAATACTGCAAAACATTTCACAGGTACAGCCTCTCTGTGGCTTTATAACCAGAAGAACAAGAAGCAGAATCTCCTTCTGTTTCACAGCTCACTTTTTGTTACACAAACTTTTGTATTTCCTCCTTAGCATACACTTCACCAAAAAGTGATTCTGTCCATCCAGGGAAGAATACCTTGAAGACAACTGGATACAACATTTTGAATCTCACACCTACATCTCAACATTCTCTGAATAACGGAAATAATTTACTTCTCTTTTGCCTGGTGTACAATGAGTAATCATTCTCCACAAACACTCTGTTGTCTCCTACTTTTAGTATTTTGTTCTTCTGCCACAGTTTTGTAAGAATCAACTGCTTCTGCTAGTAAGATTGCATCCTTACTAATAAAAGATATAGGTTGCTTTCCTATAGCTAGGTTTGGAGCATACATACAACGTGCCCTTTCAATTAACAACTCCTGCTGTGGAATACCAGTCCAGTTGCTTATTTGTGCTTTCATAAAATTAATGCAGACTGTTCCTTCCAGCTTCTCTGGTACAGCTGAAAATCTCGGGTTTTTCCCTATGTGCTCTGTCCTTAATTCTATTATTTTTGAAACATCTCGTCCTGAGCCGTCTCATACTCAGCCAGCCTTTTCTTCATTTCGAACTCTGATTTTTGCAGCTTTATCATCTCATCTGAATATCTGTTTAAAGCTGCTTTCATTTTTTTCCAGCCTTTTGTTGTTTGTGTTAATATACTGTATCAGTGTTTTGTTTATTTTAACCAAGTCTGTGTGCAGTTGTTTTATATCTTCCTGTAGGTTACTGGAAGTCATGTCTGAAGGTCGCATTGCTTTTTGCTGAACAGCTGAAGAATTTTCCCCCAGTCAATGTTTCTTCCTCACTTTTTGTAGCTGATTTCTTCCTGGTCTAATGTATTTCTTTATTCCTGGCATCCAGACAGTGCAACTACTTGCCAGTTACTGAAATTTACCAATAAAGACAAGTATACTGGCCTTCTCTGCCGAATTTATGTTTTCACACTGGCAGAGCTAGAAACAAGCTGTTACTCAGCATGCAGCCATCTTCTTCCTAATTACCTCTTTGTCTCAGAAATATTGGTAGAATTAGTGTAACCTATGGACAAGGATCCAATGACACAAGTATGAGCAGTGTTCAGACTCGCACAGAAGTTCTCAGTGGGATTGAAGGTTCATTAGGCATCAGCTCTGAACAAATTACAGTTCATACTAATGCTGGAGACATCAACAAATAGGTTGGAGGAGACATCACTAAACCTGCTGTATGGAAATGATGTGGCACTACAAGCACAATCTGTACAGAAATTCAGCAAATAAAAGAGGAATGGAATTCAGAAATGAAGGCACATGGGATGAAACTGAGTACAGACAAGACAATTGTCTCAATTCGCAACAGGGGCATCTTACCGTAGTCACCACTGTCTCTCACTTGTTGAACTGGGCTGGCTTGAACTCCCTCACCTCCTTCAATGGTATCAACTCTCACTCGCCCACAAACTATTAAATCATCCACTAAATGTCCCATCCCTCCAGAATCTACTCCAACCCTATCGCACCACCAGACCACTAAGATCCAGCAACAAAAATCACTTGCAGATCACTAAAGCCAATAACTCTGCTGATGAAGCACTATTCTCTTGCACCATAGCCAAATTGTGGAACTCCCTCCCACCCACAATTACCTCCATACCATCATGTACCCACTTCAAAACTTTACTAAAATCGCACCTAAAAACATGCTGGCTATGCCCTTGCAACTCCCACTCTAATATCACCCTCCCCATCCAACCACTACCTTTCTTTCCACTCCACTAACTACCTTGATTAGAGCAAGCTCAGATGCTCTTAAGCCAGTACTTATTAAACAACAGGAACTTCTTCTTGTAACATTTGGTAATGTCTGTTATGTACTTCACAGATAAAGATTCTAGTTGTCTACTGATGTACTATGTTCTTCATCTGTAAAAATGTTGTAAGTAATTGCTATGTAAATTGTTAATCACTATGTAATCCAATGTAACTACTGTCTGTTTATTTTAACTGTGGAGCTTTTCTCCCCGGGCCTCCACTGAAAATGGACCTACATCCAGTCGGACACTCCCGGTCAACAAATATAAATAAATAAATAAATAAATAAATAAATAAATAAATTGTCATGGCATAAATGGGGAAAATCAGAAGAAGCTAAAAATAAGAGAAAGAAGGGGAAATAATGAGCTACTTTAACAGCTTCAAGTCTCTAAGACAGGTGGTTGAAGAGAAGGGAAATCTGAATAAAGATCAAAGTTAGACTCGGAAAGGCTGTAGCCAGCTAGTACAGAGTGTCAGGGTAGTGTGTGACAGAAAAATGCTACAGAAGCTGAAAAGTATGGTACTTTTGTACAGAAACAAACTGAAGGCAGAATAGTTGAGGAATCTGGATGTGATGGAAATGAAGGCTGCACACTGTGGGACAGACAAAGGAATGATGGCATTAGAGCACAAGCCCAACTGGTTCCATTTGCAGAGAAGGAATATATTACTGTGATTCAGGCACATATGCAATAAAGAAGACAATTGGTGAAGAAGACATGGGAGATACAGGAAGAAGGCAAGAGGAAACAAAAAAAATGTCCATCAAAGCAGAAAAGAGATGGGTTGTGACAGAGGGTCAGGCATGACTGAAGAAGACAAGAGAGTGACACTGAATTAAGAGATGGCAACAACTAATGAGATATCCCAATCCATGTAGAAAATGGGAAAAAGAAGGTTGTTGATGACCAGGACAATGATTGCATACTGCATTTTTAGAGTAATATTTTGTTCAGAAGCTTTCTAACTATACACTCAGTGTTAGATAAAGAGTTCTGCCTATACGATGAAGGAAAAGAAGTAGGACCAACAAACGTTTTATAGTTTAAAAAGCTTACAAATTCCTACTATTTTTAAATTTAGCACAATGTTCATGGTTACTAGAAACATGACTCTCTCTTAAACAGAAATAACAATGTAAATAGTAACTTTCTGGAGGATTTTGATACCTACAAGGCTGTCTGTTAATCTCCTACTAGGTTGCCACTAGTCTAACATAAAACCACATACAATAAATCTCAACAAAAAAAGAAACCATTGCTAACCCTTTCACAGATGGACTCCCTCAAATGACAATAGTTCAAGACTGTATCCATGAGCCAGTAGAGATTGTGACAATGTGAGGTATTGCCAGCTATACCAGTAGAAGTAGGGCAGTGGATGTGTAACATATACCAGCACAGCTAGCTGGAAATTTCTAAAGAATTATATGTCATTTGTACATCAAACTGATTTATACAGATACTTGTGTTGAAAAATGTATTTGTACAGCTGCTTGTGTTACAAAAAAACAACAGTGGGTCCTGACTGTATTGTAACTGATTAAATGTACTTTTAACAGAGGATACTGGAAGAGAAGAAGTTAATTTCAGTCCAGCTAACTTTGAAAAATATTAATAAATTAAATTACTTAATTTAGTCCATAAATATTATATCTTACAGTTCTGACTGCAGCCAGAGATGAAATGTCTGTGCCAGAGAATATTTTTTTAGCTCCTCTAGGAAGAGTGGAAGTGTTTTATGATTTCCAGAAGCTGCAACAGATCTTAGCAAAGCTCTATCTGTGGGTATGGTAACACATATGTGTGAGATTCTGGTTCAGTTTCCAGTAATGGGGATATCATGGGAACCAGAAGCCAGATGACCAGATATATATGATGTCATTCTGCAATCCATAACTGAAATGATGTTTCTTTTAATACTAGATGAGACCAAAGACTCAAAGCACTCTGTTTTTGGAACCTGACAAAGAAGGACCCCTCAACTACTTCATCTTGTCTTGCTCTAGTAAGTGACTAGGGAATATTAATTCTTTAGATTAGTCAGGAAAATATAGTGAGATTAGTTAAGTAATAATTTTCTGTACCTGTGTGAATCTATTCAACTGTTGTATTTTAATATTTACTGTGTTTGAAACTCTGGTGTTTATTGTACTAGATAGATATTCCGTATTTTCATGTTCTTTTATTTATTATTAAATATATTTTAACTTTTCATTGTGGCTGGTCCTTTAGAAAAAAAAAACTGTAACCTTTGAGAGTGTTCATATCTATTTGGTGAATCTGTGGCCACTCCTGAAAGCCTTACTGCATTGATCAAAACACTACCATTTGTATTAATACTAATTTCACTCAGTATAATTGGGTACCCTTGTAAGAGTCTTACAGTAGCTGGCTATGGAGTGTCTGGCGGCAGTAACTACCTTATTGACCAGGCAGAAGTGGCCACAACTAGTCAATCTGTGCCAGCCTTTCCAAGATGTATGTGTGTGTGTGTGCGCGCGCAAATCAAATCTCAAAGTGGGTGTGTGTCAGCTGCTTGGGGCAAGGACACAAAGCACTGGTTTCACAAAGAGGGTGCTGGAGGACTTGGCTTGGACACTCAGCTGAGGACTCAACTCTATAGCTGTGCCAGTGGGAAGTCTTACTGGGGACCTGGATGGAGACCGAGAGAGACCTGGACTGAGTGTGTTCCCTGTGTGCTCTTAAGGGAAATTGTGCCTGATGGAGACAGCTGCATCTGGAAATACTGTGTGCATCTATTTTTGTTCCAAGTGAATACCCCTCTCCAGTGTCAGTGGTGAGGATTCATGCTCCTTGATTACTGGCCCAGACAGGGGACATCAAAAGGATATCTGAATGCTGAAAAATATCAGGCTGGGAGACTGATGACACCTTTAATTCCCACAGCAATAATTGCTGTATTTTTTGTTTTTGTTAAATGGAGAAGTGTTTTTTTTTTTCTTTGCTAACTAGGTAAGTCTTTCTCGTACCCTTTTCAGCCATGACCCAGGCTAAAAGGGCAAGGGTTAATGCAACACAACTTAATGTAGTCAATCAGCCAGCATGTTCCTGGAAAGGACCTGTGGTACCAAAAGACAAACCCAATCAAATACTATCAAAACATGAAAAAACTCCTCAAGGCAGTGACTGAAGGGTAGGACTGAGTCCCAGACCTTGAAGTACTGAGGCAAAGATTTTACCACTAAGCCAATAAGATTTATTTTATTTTATTTCTTTTACATTTATTTTACATTTGTTTACTGGGAAAGTCTAACTGGGATAAGACTCATTTTCAGTGGAGGCTTGTGGAGAAAAGCTCCACATACAAAAAATTATACAAAACTTATACAAGAAATTATACAAAAATATACAAGACTTACAGTACAACAGAAATTACATTCTATAATAAACATCATATATACAATAAACATTATATGTTCCAGACAGCACTCATTTGCTTTTCTTTTTTAAACATCAGCTTGCTTTTGCTTAACAATTTGCACAGCTTGCCTGAAAAAATGCACTTGTTTTCAGCACTTCAATACTTAAAATCAGATTCTCAGACCCATATGAGAAACTAAAAGAAACAGAATTCTGCCAGTAAAAACTGTTAATTCTAGCGCCTCAGTGAAAACACCTTCTTGGAATACAAATCACATCGAGCATCAAGCTTATATACACACTATACATCAATTACATAATTAATTAACTAATTAAACTATTTATCCCTTAAAGTAAACCTCCAATTCAATTCCCCATTAAGTCCCATTGGGACCAATGTGTTAAACTTCAAAATATAAATACTTTCTTTATACAAAAGTTTCTCCTTTAAAACATTTTCATCCATACAAAAATAATTAATCTATTCTAGAATGCTTCCCTTCAGCAATGAATAATCATTATTGTGCAATTTCATAAAGTGAGCAGCAATTCATTTTTTTTTTTGTTTACAATTTTTAATGTCCCTAATATGTTCCATAAATCTTAACCGGAACATCCTCTTTGTTTCTCCCACATAAAACATATTACAAGGACAACTTAGAATGTAAATTACCCCTTAGACTCGCACAAAAATCTATCCTTAGGAGTAAAATAAATATTAATACATTCAAAACAATTGACAATGTGTGGGCAAATTGGGCATCTCCCACATTTAATTGTGCCTATTTCTATCAACATTCTAGGTACTGGCAAATCTGGTAAACCAAATAATCTATGGACTAACATGTCCCTTATACTTCTACCTCTCACATACTATCTAGAGAGATGTCTTGGCAAAACATTTGCCAAAGATTTATCATACAACAAAAATTTCCAATAATGTTCCAACATCTCAATTATTTCCTTACTCCTAATGTTATACATAGAAACAAAGTAAAGTGGTTGTATTTGATTTAATTTCAATTCCTTCATTTCATGTATTGTTTTATTTCTCTTAATTTGATTATTTACATTCTTATAATACACCCTAAGTATTGCCTCCTTTACCATATCTGGACTGTAACCTCTCTTTATAAACATATCTGCCAATTTGCAAATTTCATTCTTTAGATGTCTTCCTTATTACAAATTCTTGACAGCCTTAAAAATTCATTATAGGGAAGGGCAGCTATTGTATGAGGTGGGTGGCAACTAGATGCATGTAAAAACTGGTTACCATCAGTGAATTTTCTATGTACTCCTGTCACGATAGTACCATCTTCCTTGCCCTCTTATTTCCTTGTTGTAAACCATCAAAACTGAGGTCAAATGGGTTCCGGTGCATCTCTGATATAAACTTATTAACCTTTTCTGCCCCTCCTTCACATACAAAAATTAAATCATCTATGTAACGAAAATAATTCTTCACATGTTGTTTCATAAATGCCTGTCTAAACAAGAACATTATTTCAAAAAAAGACATAAAGAGGTTGGCATACATGGGGGAAAATGGTGCCGCCATTGCTGTCCCCTGTCTTTGTCTATAAATTTCTTTATTATAAAGAAAGACATTATTCTGTAAATAGAAGTCTACCATCTCTGTTATAAAAGTAGAAATAGGATTATCCCCTAAAAAATATGCTATGGCAGATAAACCATCACAATGTTTAATGGATGTGTAAAGACTGTTCACATCCAACACAATCCAGTACATCTCCCTCTTCCACTCAATACCAGCAATTTTAGTTAAAAAAATCAAAACTGTCCTGTATATAGGAAAAAGTTTTCTTTACATAAGGAAGTAATATTTCATGTAGCAATAAGCCCATATTATGTAAAAAATAGTTACAGGCCGATACAATTGGTCTCCCTGGGGGCTCTCATACATTTTTGTGGATTTTTGGCAAACAAAAAAATACTGCTAATTCTTTATTAGCAGCTGACAATTTAATTTCTAAATCCTTCTTTGAAAAGTAGCCCAAATGGTGTTTTCACCGAGGCGCTAGAATTAAAACAGTTTGTATTGGCAGAATTGTGTTTCTTTTGAATCTTGGTTGTTCATCTTTTGAAGTGTGGTGGTGTTGTGTCATATGAGGAACTGCTTTCATACTGAAGTGTATCATCAGTCTTACTATACTCCAAATGAAGACTACCCTCTCTGTCAAACTTAATACTACACATGTACCAAAGCAGGAAAAGGACAGCCACACAAGCATACTTCATTCAAACATATCATTCATGCCAGCATCTGTCAAAGCATGCAACTCCTCTATGGAATGAGATGTAAACAAAGCATCCATTTTTTTGCCCCCATACGAAATAATGAGGAAAAATGAAGAGCAGTATATAATTTAATCAAAGAGAGGCAAAAGATCAGAACCAATTAGCAAATGATGTAAAAAGCACTAAATATTGCAAGTGCTTTAAAGGTAAATTAGGGGTCTGGTTCTAGACTCTGCAAGTTGGGAATTCATGGACCTGTCACCTGCTAAAAACTAAAACAGTAGTGTTTCTTAAAGAGCACAAAGGCCCCTGATCCTCTCATGCAGGGGAGTCCAACGCCCACTCTCTTACTTATGTATGCCACTTCCAAGGTTAGGCATCCTTATCGAAAACTACATACCCCATCTCCAAAGCTGTGCAGTCTCACCATTTACTAATGAAGTGTTTTCCTGGTTACCAACCATATGTTTTTTTCATCAAATGAAATGTGACCTCTCAACACATGACCACACAAATCTGACCCAAACCTAAGCACTAGACAACCAAAAAGAAATGCCAGTGAGCTACATTACGGCCATTGGCATTAGGAGCTGCCCTGTACCTCATGTACATGTTACTACTTTTCTGGACTAGATGAAAAAGTGAAGCACATGTGTTGAATTTTATCATAGTGACTTTTAGGGTAAACATGTTTGGCACTAATGTTCTCCAATCTAATTAGACAAAACAAATGCCTTTCTTACAGAAACCATTAAAGCAATGGAGATTATAAGCAAAGTTGTTCTGACCTAAATAATGTGTGACTCCAAATCTCAGGAAAAACACATCTAGTACTGTCAATCTAAATTACCTTAATTTCTTCCATTTTTTGCTTAAACTTTAGCAACAGCACACATGCATGACAAGATGGAAGTTACGCATTTTATGTTCAAAAATATTCAATAAATCCAATACCATTTTCAAAACATTAATCCCACTGTTAAAATGACTTCCATCCTTCACAAATAAATAATTTTAATGTGAAATGTTGTTAAAGGTACTCACAAAAAGCCTGTTTAATGTACAAAGCTAACAAAAGCCTGACGTTGATCATCAGAGATCATGCTGCTTTCATGGTGAATGTTTTGTTATGGAAGAACACAAGATATAATGACCTTATCACCCACTTCATCTTCTTCTCATAGTATGCCTTAATCTCCTTGCACAATATCCTTCTTAAGCAACCTGCTTACTTAATTTCTGCCACTATGTAAGACTTTATTTACTGTTTAGATTTTTGAAACAATTATCCTTTACAAAATTCACAGTGTCTGGAATATGTCACCATTCTATTAATGTAGTGACCTTTACATATTGTGGTATTCACTTCTCTGGTTACAGAACGTCTTGTAAAAACATTGTTTAAGCAGCTGTTGGGATTTTATCAAACCAGAATGTTATTTATACAACAAACAATTAGATTAATATGTACAGAAGCACTACTAAACTACCTTTCATTTTTTTCACTATATGCCAAAATACATTACTTGTAATCAGAAAAAATAGGAATTTTGCATATTAGGTATTGGAAGCAACAGCCCAGAAGTAAACAGGTTGAATATTTCAGATGTAGTTAAATCCAGTATAGCCAAACAGTTGAAAAAATACGCAACACAACAGTATACAAAAAAGATCTCTGCTATTAACACAGTGAAGTTAATATCATGAACCCATATAAGGTGGGGGAGAAAAATGCAGGCTCTCACCAAACTAGTAAAAAACTATATTAAAATACTATAATTTGGTTTCTGGCAAATCAAATATGGATATTACTTTTAAATTAATTAAAAATCTTGTCAAAAAGTATTTCAATAGAATTATAGAAAATAATCTTTTAACATTTCCAACATAAAAAAATCAGAGAAACACAACCACAGCTAAAATAAAGCAGTAATTTATTTAACAGATAAGCACTTTCAAGCCTGGATTAGGTGCTTCTTCAGATCCACATAAAATCAGAATCAAATCCACTAGCCTGAAAATAACCAGTCACTATAGCAGTAAAAGATGCGCAATATATCATTCAATTATACATAACAATTTATCACTTTAAACTCTCAGCTTAAAAAATTCTCACAGCCAATCACTTCAATGATACAAAACACGTAATACATCAAACACTTACACTGAATAATCAAACCAAAAAGGTGGTGCAATAGTGCTCAAACACAAACAGATAAACCAAAAAAAGAGCACTAGCGGTGTGAGTCCTCAGAAGTTTGTTTATTACAGATAAACATTAAGCACTTTCGTCAATGCCAGTTGACTTCATCAGAATAAAAAAACAGTCATGAATACTTTGTTTAAATAGTACAACCTTAACAGTGATTGGTTCATTATTTCCCCAATAGTTTAACTAGAACATTTTGGATTCATTCATAAATATTAAACACATACTAGTTAAAAAATTATTAAAACATCACATTAATACTCATACATTGTTGTTCAACAACTGTCACAAAAAAGTAAATTCAATTTTACACATACACTTAAACGACAACTCCAGAAAAAGTTTTTATATGTAGGAAAATGTAGTGAGACATTACATTACATCTACATTACAAAGACATGCATCTACATTACATCTACATTACAAAGACATGCATCTGGAGCATTTCTCCCCGGGCCTCCGCTGAAAACAAGCTCTGTGGAACCTAGTCGGACATTCCCGGTCAACAAATGTTAAATAAATAAAATTAAACCTGTCCTGTTTTTTCTCTCAATATTGGCAGGATGGTTAAATATTCATTTACTAGCAGCTAATCTTAATTGCCATAATAATTCTTTTTTTTGTTTAAAACATTTTGCCAGTCTCCCCCCTGGCTTCTATGTGCACAAGATCAAGAATGGCAAATTTAAATCCACAGAAACCAGCACACTGTATACTGTGCTTACACAAAGCATTGGTTTCCTTTTTGGGTACTTACGTATTATCGCAACCAGATTTTCACGGTTGCGGAAACTGCATACCTGCAGCCAGACGAGTCGCAGAAACACTTCAGACTACTGATCATAGTCCTTACTACTAGCCAAAAGTTTACATTACTTGCAGGAACAGGACCAATTTCAGAAATCCTCCTCCTGTTTTGCATGCATTACAGATGCATGCTTGACTTATTGCTGCTGTCATACTGTCTGTTGTAATATTTGCACAGAGTACTTTGATTCTTTCACAGAAGAAAAACAACCAGGTTTCTGAAGTCACATACTTCATTCTGTTTCTTAAAAGAGAGGTTTGTTAAGCTAGTATGTAGTAGTGTGCCACAGTGGGTATAAGGCAGCAGGTAGAGGAATAACGGTGAGAAATGCTGATAGTGGACTTGCTTGCTGTCACTTGCCGTACATCCTACTCGCCTGCTCTCACTCAATAGTGTAGCCCTCCACAACTACACGCTAGTAAAGTGCATCATTAAGAAAGCCGTAGCTGTAATCCCTAAAGTCCCCATCTGGTTCTTAAACCAAACCTTCACTCCTTAACCGTAAAACTCCCCTAAATTCTCCTCACATTTCAAACTCCTTTCAAACAACTGTAACAATAAAGTGAAGTCCTGCCTGCATCGACAAAAGACAACCTTTTTACACTTCGCTCGGATGTCAGTTGTGCCGGGTTATTTCTTTTGAATGCATTATGCACTTGAACTTGTTCTCTTACTTTCTGACCTTTTATTTTCTTTTTGAACAGTTGACTTTTCAGGGGAAAAAGGAAAGTGTGGTAGTTTGAGATGACATTGCAACTTACAGGTGCTCAGAAATCTGGTTGCGATAATACGCAAGTACCCTTTTTGTTCTTTATGTCATTTAAATGCTCATATATTATGGTTTTAAATAGCCTTTCTGTTTTTCCAATGTAAAAAAGATGAGCAGGTATTACATCTAGCAATGTATACCAACTTGCTTGAATAACAATTCCCCCTTCTCAAGTACACTATATTCTTGTTTTGGTTGTCAATGGAAATAGAATTGTCCTGAAAAATGTATGAGCAATAGGGGCATCTGCCACATGGTCTACTACCATTTAAATTCCCATGTTCACCTTGTTTTTTTGTTCTACTTTCCATAACTGACTTTACGTTAGGTCCGATTTTAGTTGAAATTATAGGGTTTTCACCTAATACCTGAAAAACTTCATTATTGGTTTTAAAAACACTCCAGTTTTTATAAAGTATTTCTTTGACTTGGTGATACAGAGGACTATATTGGACAACACATGCCTGTTGAAAATCAATTTTGTTATCATTTTCAATAGTTCTCCCAATATTCATTGTTTTGTTTAATCCCCTTCCCAACAATGGAATATAAGTTTTACCCCACTCATCCAGTATTCCTTTAAGAATAGTGTCAATATGCTCACCAGGGTAGCCTCTTTCAAGGAACATTTCCTTCAAATATACAAATTCCTGAATTACATCCTGTTTCAAGGATGTTATTCTTGCAACCCTGATTGCCTGGCCCTTAACGATACTTTTCTTTTGGAACATAGGATGATGACTATCAAAGTGCAAGAAACTATTAGAAAAAGTTTTGTTACGGTGAATTTTAGAAACAAACTTTTCATGATAGGTTCATAGGTTCATAGGTTGTTACTGGGCTATCTGCCTGAAGGCATATATTAGCCCAGCCACGTTGTGCGGTATTCACCACCCCTTTAGTAGTTCCCTAGACCCTTGTACTAGCAGCTAGTACCCTTGGCCCCTATCTAGTAGTGCTGTTGGTGTGATCCCCGGTGTGAACTTTCTGTTACCCATCCACTCATCAAGGTTCCTCTTGAAGAGTGATAGTGAGGGGCTCTGTCTTATGTTGATCGGGACCCTATTCCATAGTAAGGGAAGTCTCTGCGAAGGGAATCTATCCCTCCAGCATGTTCTATTCATTGTTGTGTTGAGGTTTATATCCCTAGTGCGTGTAGCTCGAGTAGATTTGGTTTTGCTAAGATGGAGCATGTTCAACAATTCTGGGTTGGGCATGGCTCTGTACGTTAGACAGAGATCGCCTCTGAGAAAGCGGTATGCAACAGAGAACAGTCTTAGCTTTTTCAATCGTGCTGCATAGGGCAACTGTTTGAGGCCAGTAATCCTTTTGGTTAGGTACCTTTGTGGTCTCTCCAGCTGCTGGAGATGTCTAGCCAGGTACATTCCAATTGGTGCATTGTACTCAATAATGGGTCTGATGAGGGAAGAGTAGAGAGGCACCATTACATCCTTAGATCTTGATGCGAACCCTTTCATGACCAGATGGGTCACATAGAAGGATTTTCTAACCACTTTGGCAACATGATCCTTAATTATTTTGGTGTCCAGATAGCAAATTTCTTGTTCATGAAAATCAAAAGTGAATTTTAGAAAATTTGTAGTTCCATTTAAGTACTGGATGAATAATGGAATGGATGCAGAGGTTCCTTTCCATAAAATAAAAATATCATCCAAAAACCTACTATAAAATTAAAAAACATTGGAGGAAAAAAAACTCACTTTTGAAAACATGTTCTCTTTCCCAACCTAACAAAACCAGGTTGGCATATGAAGGGGCGCAGGCAGCTCCCATTGCCACTCCTTTCACCTGCTGAAAATATTCACCCTCAAAATATATATAGTTATTTTCCAAGATAAGTGCCAGCAGTTCACATATTAGGCTAATCTCATCAGGGGGCAAAAATGAACAGGTGAAAAGTATATCTTCAAATAAATTTAAACCTTCCTGTTTGGGAATACAAGAAAATAAATCTTGTACATCTATAGTCAAAAAAATACAATCTGGACACCACAAGTCACTTTTTAATTGTCCTAAAAAATCCCAAGAATCCTTTACCAAATGTGGAAAATATTGTACAACATGTTTTACCTTTCTGTCTACATACACAGCAAGGTTGTGTGTTTTAGAACCAGCAGCTGCCACAATGGGCCTAAAAGGTGGTGTTTCAACATTTTTGTGTAGTTTCGGTATACTGAATATCACAGGAATCTTGGGATGTAAATTCAGGAGAAAATCATAATCTTCTTTAGAAACCCTCTCGTCCATAACATATTCATATAAGAAACTGTCCACTTACACTGAATAACAATGTATCATCTACCTAAACCATTTCGTTTAAGGTTAGGTCTTAAAGAAACAGCCTCATTTAGCCCTGGCTCTTTATCAGCTTGGATTCTAATAATCCAACACTATTGCAAATCCTCAGTTCTATTAAACAAACAACAAATGTCTCAAGATCTTAGAACTGAAGATTTGGAGCATGTTGATAAAGAGCCAGGGCTAAATGAGCATTTTTAACATACCATACATTATCCCACTTCTAACTGCATAAAACCCACATCTGCTTATATATCCCCAAACTAAAAACAACTACCTATGTAGTCATCTCTCCTTTACGTTTATACGTAAGCAAACATCACCCCCCCCCAAACCTAATGCTAAAAAACAAACAAAAGACTAAATGGATTAACCTCCCACTACACCTAGTAACCCACCTAAAACATAGTGGTGATATTTATCCCAACCCCGGCCCCAACAATATCTAACAAATTTCATCTATCCTGCATACTACAAAAAACTCTCTCCCTTCACCTTCCATTACTAAAGGATTCAATTTACTCCTTCTAAATATGAACCTCAGAAGAACAGTAAATAAGACACATTAATTCCATAACTGTCTAGCATAATACTTCCCTGACATAGATATCATTACTGAAACCTGGTTAAAACCTGAAATAAAAAACAACAAAATGTATCCAGGCTAAATTATCTACAGGAATAAAGAGAAAGACTAAACATGGAGGAGGCATAGCTGTCAACAATAATAATAATAATAATATCAATGTTGCACTCCCATACCCTTAATATTACAAGATTTAACAATGCTGAATCCATATGCACAAAACTTATAGTTAACTAAAAAAGTCCACTACCATAGTGGACCTTTATATTTTGACAGGCAGCAACATAACAGTTGAAGAAATCCATCAATGATTATCCAAAAACATTCATAAGGAAATCATTATCATGAGCGACCTCAATATTGACTGGAAAGCCTGTAACTCAGAAACCCTCAGTAACTCCCTTAACATACATGTTTTTTTCCAACTAATCCAAACCTTTACTTGAATAGATTATAGGAGGTCTCTAGGCTAACGGCCCCAGGGCTCTTACATGCCTAGCCAAGTTCAACCCATGTTCCCAAGGGTGTCTGGATCAAGAAGACACTAAAATCAGCACTTACAGTCACTGTCCAAGAGGGACACAGGTGGAACCCCCAGGGTGAATTTCTGGTTACCCATCCAGTCATCCAAATTACACTTAAATAGGGCCAATGAGGGGCTTTGTTTAACATGAATAGGAAGCTTGTTCCAAAGGTGCAGCAACCTCTGTGAGACAAATCTGTCTCTCTAGCAAGTTCTGTTGTCACATACCAGGTTAAGGTCATTTGAGCAAGTGACCTGTGTGCCACTTGACTTGTGAATGTGCAGTATTTTCAGAGATTGCTCTATATGCATGGCACACACTGCCTCTGAACAGTCTACTACACAGAGTAAAGTGACAAGGATATCAGTCTGTCCACATAGGACAGCTCTTGAAGACCCTTGATTTTCTTTGTAAGGAACCTTTGTGGTCTCTCCAACTGCTGCCAGTGTTTGGGAAGGAACATACCAAAGGTAGGGTTGTACTCTATTATTGGCCCGATGAGGGAAGTGTACAGGGGGGGTTATAAACTCTTTTTTTCTGGAGGCAATGCCCTTACGTATGAGATAAGCAATATAAAATGCCCGTCTCACCACTGTGGAGACAAAGTGATCGAAGATAAGGTTGCTGTCAACCTGTGTGCCTAGATCTCTTACCACTGATTATGTGCTTAGGGTATTGCTGTTGATGTGGCAGTTTGCAGAAACATCACCCTTGCCGAAAGGGATGATAATGCATTTTTTTGCATTAGGTTTAAGAACATGTCTGTGGCACCAGTCATTAGTCTGTGCAAGATGTTTTTGCAGGATATTGACATCACTAGGGGTTTCAATGATTGCTCCCGATTTGTAGTCATCAGCAAACTTTGTCAGCCACAGTCCTTTAGTTTTAGTTTGCACTTCAGAGAAGTAGATTCCAAACAGTAGGTGTCACTTAACCGATCCCTGTGTAACACCACTAGTTACAGATATGCTGGAGGAGGTGGAGTCCCCTATTTTGACCATATGAGTTCCATCAGTGAGCCAGTTTGCAACCCACCTGACAATACATGGGCTAATAGCCAGCTGGGTGAGTTTATGAATGATGTCTGAGTGGGGGATTGTGTCAAAGGCCTTGGCAAAGTCTAGGTAGGCTGTTTGCACAGACTGGTCCTTGTCTAAAGCTTTGGTGACTGCCTCGAAGAAGTCCTCCAAGTTTAACGGCCATGATACTTCCCTTGACAAAGCCAAACTGGGTGGGGTTGAGCATTTGGAGAGTTCCTATATCTTTGTTAATAAGGTCCATGACGATTCATTCCATGGCATTGCAGATAAGGCTGGTCAGGCTAATAGGTCTATAATTCCCGGGGTCCACGGATGCACCCCCTTTATGCAAAAGGATGACAGCAGCTGTTTTCCACTCGGCTGGGAAGAAGCCAATGCTTAGGCTGTGATTAAAAAACGTGCCCAATGGCGATGCTAATTCTTGTTTTAATCCATGTAGAACACAGCACATTGTCTGGTCCCACAGAGGTTGTGTTTTTGGCCTTTGAGAGGGCATTTCAAACCTGCTCCTCGAAGATGCTTTGGTGTATATTTGCGGGCACAGGTGAGTGAAGTTTTAACTGAACCTGTTAGCCAGCAAGTTTGCTATATACACAGGTTCTGTATATGTAGTACCACTAACTACGAGTTCAATGTGCAAATCTGGGCCATACCTTTGAGGTTATGGATCTAACTAAAGAACACCTTGTGGTTATCTTTAGTTAGGGAAGCTAATCTGGATTTGTTAGTTAGTTCCTGTTGTCTAAGGATCTCTGAAAAAAAAGACATCCTCAGAGGGGGACCATGGGGACCCTTTTGATTCATCCGTCTGTATCCGAAATGATAGACTCAGGGGGGTGTAGATGCTTCCTCTTACACTTCTCCTTTCGAGGGACCTCCTCCAAATGGTTGGGGGACATTTCGGAAGAGGTGGGGTCACCCAGTGGGGCGTCCTGGGGCACAGGTTCCCTACGCTTGGTGGCAGGAGGAGGGACAAAGGCAGACACAGGCACCGAGGGAGAAGGACCAAATGAAGCAGAGGGTGGAGCAGTCTCAGGAGACAGCACGCTCCTCATCACCTCGAAGACACCACGGTCCCGAGTCAAATGAGTCACTGGCTCTAAATAGCCCAGAGATCTCCTTCGAACTGGAAGCGATGGCTCCGAGGCCAGTGTAGGAGCCACTTCCCCCCTCGGAGCCTACTAGACAGCTTCAGCACCCAGATCCCTCGACGGAATGAGACATCAAGGAGATCGGCGTGGTCATCGGAACCAATAAAGAAGAAGAAACTGGAGCCAACGGTTCCACCACTATGACCTCCATGCACTCTGGCTCCAAGCTCAAGAGAGTCGGAGGAGGAATCGATGGAGAAGCTGGGAGGGCCGAAAGAGCCAATTCCTTATGGGCTGGGCTCGGAAGTAATTTAGCAAGTGCCTGTGACTTGAGGAGCCTGTTGACCACTCTCTCCATGTCGTGATCTGAAAGTCTGTAGGACCGAGAGGAGTGTAGAGTACCGGTGACAGCCTGCTCCAGGTTGTAGCAGAGGAGATTGTGGAGCGGAGCGTACCAACTCCAAAGAAGGAGACCTTGATCTCTTATGGGTCCGGACTGGCTCCGAGGACACAGATGGAGCCGCTGGAGACTTAGCTTTGTCGGAGCCAATGCTGGGAGATGACAGAGCCGAAGACTTCTCAGTGATTTTTGTCTGTTCCAAACTCTGAACCGATGGCTTGGAGTGTTTCTCCTACACTTTGGCTGGCTGAGGACCCTGAGACAAAGAATCTTGAGGGTTCTTCAAGAGGCCATGTAAAATAACCTTATTTTTTTCTTTCCTGCAGGACTCCGGAACTGAAAGCGTGGCAAATCGAGCAAGAGTCCTGCAAGTGAACAGCCCCTAAACAATAAACGCAACACGTGTGCCCGTCCATAAGGGACATTTTTTGGCAACACGAGTCACATTTTTTAAACCCAGAGGGTTTTGATTCTTTACACATGGTAAACACTAGTCAAAGAAATTTTCACAGTACACGAAAAAAACAGAAAGCTATCAACTAACAGCACACAACAAGTAACTGCAACTAGGCTGTAACAGGTAGCCCAACAACAAAAAAGGAAGAAGCTTGCTAAACTCCAAGAAATAACCCAACACTCTTTCACAGCAACTGAATCCTGGTCAGCTGACTCAGAACTACTCCTAAAACCAAATGAAACAAAATTAATGTTTTATGCCTATGAAACATTCTGAACAAAAATCCTCCTTTCACATCTGCTCTTTAAACTACATCAGAAGAGAAACTGTCTTACAAACTAAGCTTCTAGGTGTACTGACTGACAAAAACACATCACAAGTTATCAAAAAGACACAAGAGAAATTAGGGTGCCTCTATATGGCCAAGGCATATCTCACCGATCCAAACAGACAATCCATCACCAGAACTTATCCGCTCCCAGCATTACTATATGCGCCTCTCATTCTTCCCAACTTAAATAAAACTGATAAGAAAAGACTTGAGACATGCTACAATAAAATAACCAAACTGGCCATAAATACACCACATAGGAACCACCACTGCATAACCCTGAAAGATCTAAACTGGCTTGAACTACCCCATTACTTAACATTTTTCCCAACTAGCCACTGCTCAAACTAATCTACAGTCCTGATAAATGTCCTGTACTACAAAAAAATACTCCATTTCTACTCCATCAACAGAGACCTAAGAACTAGCATCAAATCCCTCTTGCTAGTAACCAAATCCAACAGCAGTTCTGGAGATTTCCCATATTCCAATTATGTCTCATAACTTTGGAATTTAATTCCTCACCCAATTAAATTGTTAGACAAACTTCCTACTTTTAAAAAACTACTACAACAGCACCTAAATGATAAATGGTACAGTTCCTGCTCCAGCCCCAGCTAGCCCTCCTACAATTAAATTGTTAGACAAACTTCCTACTTTTAAAAAACTACTACAACAGCACCTAAATGATAAATGGTACAGTTCCTGCTCCAGCCCCAGCTAGCCCTCCTACAATTACATTACAAATACATTACAATTTAATTGTCCAACTATACGGCCAAACTGGAGGCTGAGCTTTCTCAACATAGGACTGGCAAGACCAGACAGGAGGAGAAGGCAACCACACACAATACATACCCAGTCACACATGGTACCATCACAACTTCAAATCATACACATACTCACACAAAGACATACTCGGAGGCTCTGGTCAAAAATTTACCAAAACAGCAGAGGCCACCAAAGCAGACACCCAAACAACTACCACCTCACGACCCAACACATGCAACACATAGACCACACAGTCAGAGTGTCAAACAGTCACAGCCCTTAAGGCCAAACAAAATGCCAGACACACTTGTCATTGGTGATTCCATAGTCAGACACACTGACGTCCCGCTCACCAGACTGAGTAAGGAGAAGGTCACAGTAAGCTGCCTGTCAGGCGCTAGAATCCGCCACATAACGCAAGCACTCAGGTCTCTCAACAGCAGGTACAAGTCGACTCAGTCATTGTCCACGCTGGTGTCAACGACCTGAGACGCACCTCCTTGGACTACATGAAAAGGGACGCCGAGGAGCTCTCTGATTATGTAGCCCAGGCAGGTATGACCCTGACCTTGAGCAGTATCCTACCTTCACCTAGAATGATGCCACAATACAGTGATAAGATGATCAGCTTTAATAATTGGCTTAAATTCTGGTGTCATTCAAAGGGATCAATGTCTGTCTGCCTGGGATGACATGCTGGACAAGCCACGCTGCTTCAAGGGACGGCTTGCACCTGTCACCCTGGGCTTCCGGATATTGGCAAAGGCTCTTGCCACCCCATAGTGCCTTTTTAGGCAAGGCTCAAATTCTAAACCTACCACCCTAGAACACCAAAAGGAAAAAACTAAGGGTAATGCTGCTCAATGCCAGAAGTCTCAATCTCAAGATGCACGCACTCGAGGCCCTTCTCAATATGGAGAACATCGATGTCTGTGCTGTGACAGAAACCTGGTTCAAGGCTCCTGAGAGCACCCCAGCACTAACAGGTTTCACCTCATATCATACGTTCCGGCCCCAAAATCCGGACAACACCAAGAAAGGAGGGGTGTCCATATTCATAAAGGACACCCACACCTCAAGGTTGGTGGCAACGCACGATGCATCTGAGACCATCCAGGTGCAATTAACCATAGGCAAGACTGCTCTGCAATTTGTAGCATGTTACAGGCCACCCTCTCAAACTCAGGAACCTCACATGGCCTTCCTGAAAACATTGGAGGATAAATGTATCTCCAAACACCATCATACTAGGTGACTTCAACTACCCTAATATAGACTGGGAACACTACTCAAGCCCGAACACTCTAACCCAAAGATTCCTGGAGTTCATAAACTCAAATGCCATGGAACAACTAGTCACCATCCCCACAAGAGGTGAAAACATACTTGATCTCATCATCACGAACATGGGATCAAAATGTTCAACACCGGAAGTATACCCCTCACTGGTGAGATCAGATCATAAACTAATCTCGCTGGAGGTCCTCATCCCGCCACCACCTGAAACAAAAAAGACCACAGTGAAAAACTTCTCAAAAGCCGATTTCACACTTCTAAAACTAGTGTGGTCTCCTTTAAGGCCCCTGAGCCAGTGGTAAACATTACTCAAACCGCTGAATCACTTACAAATGCCTTCTACCAGCACCTACAGGACTGCATGGATCAGGCAATCCCAAACAAAACTAAGACTCTCTGTACCAAAGGCAAGCGTCCAGTCTGGTGGACCCCAGCCATAAACAAGCTCTACAACAAAAGGAGGAAGCTACTACAAGATAGAGCAAAATCCTTGAAAGGTAAGACACCTTTGATCATTATAAGTAAAAACTAAGAGCTCTCATAAAATCATCCAAGGCAAATTTTGAGAGAAAAATCGCCAAGGACTCTAAAGACAATCATAAGGCCTTCTTTAGCTATGTTAGAAACCTAGGAGGAAACTCCCAGATATGCTCAGAATTAGTTCAAAATGATGTGAAAATTACTGAACCTACACACATTGCTAACATACTGGCTGACAGGTTCAGTGCAAACTTCTCCCCTCCCCAAAAGGAGAGATATCTATTCCAGAGGATTGTAGCCCCCAAACATCTCCAATGCCCAGGTGAGAACTGCCCTCACTAAGGCAAAAACACAGCATCCATGGGACCGGATGGTATCCCGGCTGTGTGCTTCATGAACTCAATGAGGAATTAAACCCACAGTTAGGACAGCTGTTTAATCTTAGCCTCACCTCAGGATACGTGCCCAAGGAGTGGCGCGGCGACTGTGGTCCCACTTCATAAGGCGGTGCCTCCACAGACCCTGGAAATTACCGCCCCATTAGCTTGACAAGCCTTATCTGCAAAGCCATGGAGAGGATCATAATGGAACTCATAAATAAAGACATAGGGAACTTGCAGACTTTGGATCCAACCCAGTTTGGCTTTGTCAAAGGCAGATCCTGCCTCTTAAACTTGGTTGACTTTTTCGAGACAGTCACCAAGGCCATTGATGAGGAAAGGCAGTCCATACAGCCTACCTCGACCTGGCAAAGGCCTTGACACAATACCCCACTCAGGTATCATCGAAAAACTCATCAGCTTGAATGTAAACCCATACATCACAAGATGGGTTGCAAACTGGCTAAGCGACAGAACCCACAGGGTCAGAGTTGCTGGAGCCATGTCAGACTCAAAGCCTGTCACAAGTGGTGTCCCACAGGGCTCAGTCCTGGGTCCACTCTTGTTCGGCATCTACTTTTCTGAAGTACAAGCAAACACAGGAGGGTTATGGCTGACAAAGTTTGCAGATGACTGCAAACTGGGCCATAGTCGAAAACACATCTGACACAGATATCCTCCAGAAGGGCCTCACAGAAGCGGATAACTGGTGCCAGAGCCATGGCCTGAAGTTAAACGCCAAAAATGCATAGTCATACCCTTCGGGAAAAACAAGGTTACCCCTAGCTACCATATAGGTGACAATCCACTGAGCACAGAAAAAGTCATCAGGGATCTGGGGACCCAAGTTGACAGTAGTCTTCGTTTGACACTCATGTTGCTAAAGTAGTTAGGAAAACCTTCTATATCGCCCACCTGATCATGAAGGGATTCACATCTAGATCAAGGGAGGTCATCGTCCCCTGTACTCATCACTCATTAGACCTATGATTGAGTACAATGCCCGTTCGAATGTATCTGACCAGACACCTGATGCAGCTTGAAAGGCCCCAAAAGTTCCTCACCAAAAGGATAAAGGGTCTCAAAAATATGTCTTATGCTGCCCGACTGAAAGAACTCCAGCTTTATTCAGTCTCATACCGCTTGCTCAGAGGTGACCTGTGCCTGACATATAAGGCCATGTCAAACCCAGATTTGATGAATATGCTTCACCTCAAAAATCTAGATCCCTCAGAACCACAAGGGCGGGAGACTTAAACCTTGACACGGTTATAAATAGAACGTGCTGGAGGGACAGATTCATCACCCAGAGACTCCCTATGCTGTGGAACAAAATCCCGGTACATGTGAGGCAGAGCACCTCGCTGGCCTTGTTCAAGAGGAATCTTGACCAATGGATGGGAGATCGCAGATATACCCCAGGGATTACTTCAGTGTCACTGCTTGACAGAGGCACAGAAAAATGATAGGCATAGTTTTTATTCAAACTAAAGGGGTGGCGAAAGCCACATAACTATGGGCTAGGCTTATAAATGCCCTTGGGAAGATAGCCTAGTATGAACCTATGAACCTATTAGGCCATTAACCACTCTTATCCTGTAATGCATCTACAGTTATTACTCAATTATCCTCTAACATACCCCTCCTCTTTCAATTAATTCATATTTCGTTCTTCTACACACTTTTCAGTTCCTAACATTTCTGTCATACGCATGGCTCACCTTCTCTTTCCTTAACTCCATACCACCAAATGACTTTTAATTCTCATCACATATCACACATTACATACAACTCCTTCTCATTTCTTTTCTTCTTCTTCTTATCCCTCACTTTCCACTACACTCAACATTTTCTCTCACTCTCCTTCCACTCTAAATACTATGTTATATAAACTCTCATAATTGCTACATTCACATGCTGTTGTAAAGCTCGCTCCATCCTATATACTTCATATTGCCTTATATCATATTCAATAAATTTGGTGGAAGTCACTCAAACAGTACTATTTTTACTCAGAGATGTATAAACTATACTGTAAATACTATCATACTTGTTGACCTTTAATGTACTTTCCTGTCCCTGACAATATGCTGTAACTTTTTATCTGTTGTAATTTGTTACCATGTAAACTTTCCAAAGATTGTATTAATGTATGTTCAGTCTGCTGAAAAAGACCAGTTGGACTTTCCTGGTCAACAAAAGCAAATAGGTGACCCACTTCCATTGCAGACCCATTCAATAAAACTGAAAATGAAACACAAATGTGACTAGAAGTAGAAGAAATACTCAGACTGTGCAAATGCTGTCACTGTTAGCAGGTTTACACTCAACTTTACCAAGAGTGCTGTTGCAGTGAGTCAAATGTCCTTTCTCCCCTTTTCAGTAACTTCTGAGAATTATTTAATCTGGGAGTGGACAGGCACAGCCTCTGGGTTAAGTGTGTGTGTGGAGGGAACCCTACTTCAGAAATAAAGTGTTTTTTTACAAATTTTTTGGTGAGTGCTTTTTGGGGTGGTTCTCTTTTCATCTGAAGCACCAGGCTGAGACAGCTCATTTTAATGTAAAACCCTTCTTCACTAAATAATACAATGAAAACGACCCAATTCATCACTGCACACTCCTACTTATGAGATTAAAACAAGTAAATAAAAACATTAAAACCAAGTAAAACACTTCAGTATAGATAACACAGTTTGGAAAAAGAAGCATTTTTCAAAGTAACAATTAAACCAGTTGTTAGACAAGTATTATCCTATATATCACAAGTACCTCAAATTAAGCGTTTAACCACAGCATTTGTATCACCTTATAGGAACACAATAGCCCAGAAACAACTATCATGATGATTAGTATTTACTACCGAGACAAACACCACCCACACCTACACAACACACTTCCACATATGCGGAGGTCCTCAACAAAAGCATACCCAAACAAAAGAGACCTCCGAGGCATAAACGCATGCGAACTACACTACCCACCACACCAAACATAGTCCACACACCTGTGTCTCACATCCACCATGGCCTTAGGAGACTCCATTCTGAGACACACAGATGTGCCCCTCACCAGGCTGGATACGGAGAAAGTCATGGTTAGTTGTTTGTCGGGTGCCAGAATCCGCCATATCACCAATGCACTCAAGTCTCTCAACAGGTACTGTTATGATTCTGTCATAGTCCATGTTGGAGTGAAAGACTTGCAACGTACCTCCCTGGACTACATGAAGAGAGACATGATCAAGCTCGCTGAGTATGTGTCCTAGGCAGGTATGTCACTAGCCTTAAGCAGCATTTTCCAGTCACCCAGAATGATGCCTCAATACAAACAGAAAATGATTGACTTTAACAACTGCCTTAGTTTCTGGTGACATTCAAAGGGGATCCAGTACTTGACAGCCTGGGATGACATGACTGACAAGCCACGATGCTTTGCCACAGATGGCCTGCACCTGTCTCCCTTGGTCTTCAGGCTCCTGGCAAAGGCTCTTGCCTCCCTCATAGTGCCTTTTTAAGGCAATGCCATGAGGTCAAAACTACCAACATGAAAATGTCATCAAAATGTAAATTAAAGGTCTTGCTGCTAAACACTAGGAATCTAAACCTGAAACTGCACTCATTGCAAGCATTCTTAACCCTGGAAGAAGCTGACATTTCTGTAGTCACAGAAACCTGGTTCAAAGATGCGGAGAGCACCCCAGCCATACCAGGTTACTCATTCTATCATTCATTCAGCTCCCAAGCTGTGGGCAGCAAAACAAAAGGAGGTAGAGTTGCAATATATATAAAAGACATACACACCGATAGGCTGATCAAACAGTATGATGCTCAGGAAATACTCAAGGTGCAGTTAGCAATTGACAATACCCCTATTCAAATCATAGGTAGCTACAGGGCTCCAACTCAAAGTCAAGATGCCCACTCCACCTATCTGGGCCTCTTTGAATCTATCAAGATTCAACCCTTTACCCTGATCCTTAGTGACTAACTATCCAACCACAGATTGGAAGAAATACTCATGCCAAAACACAAATGCCCCGAGATTCCTTGATTTCATCAGTGCAAATGCCTTGGACCAGTTGGTTGACACCCCAACAAGAGGTGAAAATATCTTGGACTTAGTATTAACCAACATGAGCAACCACTGCAGCATCCCTACAGTGCCATCATCCCTGGTAAGATCCGACCACAAAGAAGTCACTTTCAAAGTCACCATCTTCCCCGACCCCCCCCCCCCCAATGTTCAAACAAATAAACATTTCCAAAGCTGATCACAACCTCCTTAGGGAAGGTATAAACAGATTCATAACCCTCTCCCCTCCACAGAAACTGGCACATATGTCCAAACTTGCACCAAAGTACTATATGAGCATTTATATAGCTGCATGGAATCAGTAATAGCAGACAGGACTAAATCCTTCTCCTCAAGGAAGAGGAAACCTGTCTGGTGGACATCTTCAATAAATAAACTTTATAACAAAATGAAAAAAATTGCTGTCCAGGACCAAGAAGGTGTCTAATTGGAAGCAATCTCTCCTTTGCCTGAACAAGCAAATAAGAGCACTAGTGAAATCCTCCAAAGCAAACTTCAAGTCCAAACTGGCCACATCCACTAAAGACAAACATAAGGCTTTCTTCACATATGTCCATAATCTCAAGGGATGCATCCAGATCTGCTCAGAACTGGTGGTCAAGGACAATGACAAACCTTTTAGATATAGCCAACCTGCTGGCAGACAGGTTCAGTGAAAACTTCACTCCTCTTGCCCCCCCCCACCCCAATCAGTAAAACAGGATATCCACAGTACCTGCCTCCCTTCCCTTATCTCTAAGAAGCAAGTCATCACTGTCCTCTCAAAGGCACAAAATACAGCCTCCATGGGACCCAATAACATCCCAGGCTGCATCCTACATGAACTCAGGCAGGAACTTGCAGCACCATTAGGCACCCTATTCAACCAAAGCCTGAGTACCGGCTTCATCGCAGCCAAGTGGAGGACAGCTACTGTCATCCCTCTGCACAAAGGTGGAGGGTCCACCGATCCATAAAATTACAGACCCATCAGCCTAACTAGCCTAATCTGAAAGGCAATGAAGCAGATTATTATGGACCTCATTAACAAGGACATTGGCAACCTCCATACACTTGATCCCACACAGTTTGGTTTTGTCAAGGGGAGGTCGTGCCTGTTAAAGCTGGTCGACTTCTTTGAGACAGTCACCAAGGCCACAGACGAGGGTAAGACGGTGCACACCGCGTACCCTGACCTGGCCAAGGCCTTCGATACTACTCCCCACTCAGGTATAATATATAAACTCTCTCCACTAGGCATCAATCCAAATGTTACCAGATGGGTAGCAAACTGGCTTATTGATAGAACCTACCTAGTCAAAATAGGGGAAGCCACCTCAAGTAGTAGACCCATAACAAGCGGTGTACCCCAGGGATCGGTCTTGGGGCCTTTGCTGTTTGGATATACTTTTCAGACGTGCAGGCCAAATCTAGTGGGCTGTAGCTGACCAAGTTTGCAGATGACTGCAAGCTGGGTGCTGTCATCAATTCTCCAAGTGATGGGGACATCCTCCAAGAGGGTCTCACCCAAACAAATGACTGGTGCCAGAAACATGGCCTCAAACTGAATGCCAAAAAAATGCATCATCATCTCTTTTGGGGAGAATGATATTCCCACAAATTATCACATTGATAATATGGCACTAAGCATGCAATCAGTCGTAAAAGACTTGGGAACCCAGGTTGACAGCAAACTGACTTTTGACCACCATATTGCCTCTGTTTTACAGAAAGCTTTTTACATGGCCCACCTCATTAGTAAGGGTATCTCATCCAGGGACAAGGTGGTCATAACATCCCTGTATTCTTCCCTTATAAGACTGATTATTGAATACAATGCCCCTTTTGGCATGTACCTCACAAAGCACATGCAGTAGCTGGAGAGACCACAGAGATTCCTCACCCAGAGAATCCAGAGCCTCAACCATCTACCCTACACAGATAGGCTAAAAGCCCTGTCCCTCTACTCAGTCTCCTACAGACTCCTCAGAGGTGAACTCTGTCTGGCATACAAAGCAATCTCAGACTGCGCTCTGATGGGACTGCTGCATATCCGCAAGTCAAGCTCCACTCAAGTAACCTGCACGCGAGACCTTAACCTGGTCTGTGACATCAATAGGACTTGTTGGTGGGACAGATTTGTGTCCCAGAGACTCCCCCTTTTGTAGAATAGAATTCCACTCCATGTAAAGCAGAGTATCTCAATAAGCCTTTTTAAGCACAACCTGGATAACTGGATGGGGAACAGAAAATACATCCTTGGGATTCTACCTATGTCCCTGCTGGACAGTGGCATAGGGTGCTGACTTGTTGGAACATGGGCTAAATTCTTGGCTACGCTTGTAAGGGCCTCAGGGCCAATGGCCTAGAAACATCTTATGATCCTATGACTCTATGACTATCTGCACGGCTCTGCAATCATGTTTGCACAAGCTCACACCACTTACTTAGGGAAAAGATTAGCTATTTATACCAGAGTCATAACTAGCCCCAGGATGGAACAGACTGGAATTACACATGTACTCCTTCCTTCTATGTAGAAAGGTTCATGGATGTATATTAGGCTATGAGTCAAGTAGATGTTTAGGAGCCTGGCCACTGCAGTTCCCATTGCTTCTTTCCTCTATCTGTAAAGCACATACAGGTTGGATTTAAACAGAGTTTTTGTTTGTTTTTTGTTTTTTTGGCTCCTTGATGATCATCAGCTACCACCAGAACCTCCCCTCATCCACTGGCTTCTGAGTTTACTGGGCTCTCCTACTGCCACTTGACTTACACTGAACCATGCTCTGAGCCTGTCAGGAGACCAAGTAACTTAGGGCAGCGTCACATTGCTAACGAGGAGTGCTTTTTTGTTTATGCTCCAACTTTCCTCAACCATGCATACCCACATACATCCAAAGAAGAACCTCGCAATGGGGATATGCTGGTGTATCATCTTGCTTCTGCGGCAAATCAGGCAATGTATCCTGCTGTTTTCCACATTAGGACAATTCCTCCATGTGCTCCCAACCTCTGCTAGGGACTGACCACACGGTGAGCCAGAGTGTACACCCATCCCTCCTTATCAGCACCTCAGACACCTGAGCAGCTAATCGAGGTTGGATCACATTTATCACTATACAGCATAGCACTGGCTACAGGTTAGATTTAAAGAGAGTTAGGAATCAAATGTGTTTAACAAGGAAAGGTAGACTAGTCCATAGGTAGGGAATCCTTTGGGAAAAGTATCTATCCCACCAACAGGATTTGCTCACATCACAATGTAGATTTCGATCCTTAGAACAGGTATTATTGACAACACCTCTCTTATTGTGAGTGTTGTGGAAGAAAGTACAGTTGTGTACACTTACCATAAATGTAGATGTTCGAGTGTATTCACTGTTGCAGTCATCACATTTGGGTTATCCCTGCCTGGGTAGCCCTCGGCCGGCCCGAATACCAGAGACTTAGTATTTCTGCGTCTGTTGCTGTCACTTCAGGACTGACTTCAGATCATCAAAAGTATAAAGTAAGGCAGCCAACCCCATTGCAGCAGTTTTTCTTGCCCTAACCTGTCAGGAGCCCCCAAGTAGGAGCCATGTTCTGGTGGAAGAAACCCGACCAGTGGAAAATAAATACCAGTAAGTCCCTTGTAAGGAAAGAGAAGAAAGGGGGATGGAGGGAGGAAAACCAGGACTGCAACAGAGAATACACTCAAACATCTACATTTATGGTAAGTGTACACAACTGCACTATGTTCTTCGTGTTTCACTGTAGCAGTCATCACATTTGGTTTGATTCCCAAAGCTGAGGAAAAGGGTGGAGGCAGTAAAGGAAACTAGGGGCTGGCTAGGATACCCTGCAAGACTGCAGAGGCAAACCCTGTCCTGGATTTGGAGAAGAGAGGCAGGTGGTAATGCTTGGTAAAAGTGTGAACAGATATCCAGGTGGCAGCCTCCAGGATGCCCCTGGTGGGGACTCCTCTGAGGAAAGCTGCAGAGGTGGATGCTGCTCTGGTGGAGTGTGTCATGACCCCCTTGTGGGGAGGCTTTCCATGTTGCTTCTAGCAGAAATGGATGCAGTGTGCTATCCATCTGGAGATGGTTTGTTTGGAGATGGCTTTGCCTTCTGCCCATGTAGCAAAGCTAACCAGCAGTTGATTAGACTTCCTGAAGGATTTAGTCCTGTCTAGATAGCATCTGAGCTGTCTGTGCACATCTAGAGAGAAGAATCCTTTCCCCCTTGTTCTGGGAATTGGAAAAAAAGGTGGGCAAATGAATGGATTGGTTGACAGCCACACTGGAAACCACTTTGGGCATGAAGAATGGGTTTGTTCTGAGGGATACCCTGTCTGCAAGGAAAATGATGAAGGGTTCCACAGCCATGAGTCATTGCAGCTCAGAGACTCGTCTGCCTGAAGTGATGGCCAGAAGGAATGCTGTTTTCCAGGAGAGAAATTTTAGCTCTGCAGAAGACGCTGGTTCGAAAGGGGGCAGGGTGAGATTTACCAATACAAAGTTAAGGTCCCAAGCTGGTGTTGGTGCCCTTCTGGGTGGCCTCAAGTTGCTAACCCTCTGAGGAACAGTTTCATCAATGGGTGTGAGAAAAGGGGCTGCTCAGTGGGAAAATAAGCAGAAATAGCAGAGGCATGAATTTTAATGGAGGAGAAAGAGAGGCCACTGTGTAGTAGGTCAGGCAGGTAATCCAGGATGAGAGGGAGGGAGGGCTGTGCCATGTTGGCTCCCTTAGCCTTGATCCAGGTGGAGAACTTTTTTCATTCGTCAGCATAAGACTTTCTGGTGTTAGGACGTCTGGCCTCACGGATAACATCCAGAACCTGTTTACTGAGGTTGGAACATTGGTTCGGGGTTAGGGAATAAGCCAAGCTGCCAAATTGAGGGTCTGCAATTGGGGGTGCATGAAATCCCCTTCCCTCTGGGTTAGGAGGTTTGGAATCTGAGGAAGATGCCATGGGGGTAGCGGGGACAGGCTGCGCAGCAAGGTGTACCAGTTCTGCCAGGGCCAGTCTGGAGCTATAAGAATGGTCCTTGGTTTTTCCTCCCTTACTTTGAGCAGCACCCTGGAGGTGACAGGGAGGGGAGGAAAGGCATAGACTGATAAATTGACCCAGGGGAAGGACAGGGCATCCACTTTCCAAGCCATGCAGTGATGCTGCCTGGTGTAGAATTTGCTGAGCTGATGGTTGGTGTGGGAGACAAAAAGGTCTACCTTCGAGGTTCCCCATTTCGGAGTTATTAGGGTGAAGGTACTTCTGTTGAGTTGCCACTCGTATGGGTCCAGAAGATTTCTGCTTAATTGGTCTGCCAGAGAGTTGAGGGAGCCTGGTAGGAATTGTGCTAACAGTTGTAGTTGCATGGTAGAGGCTGCATGCCAAAGGGTCATGGCCAGCCTGCATAGAGGGTGGGAGTGAGTCCCTCCCTGCTTGTTGACATGTACCACATCACAGTGGTATTGTTTGTTTTGATCAGGAGAGCCCCTGGAGAGGGAAGGGGTTTGAAAGCTATCAAGGCATGCTGCACATCCATCACCTTTTTTTGACTGATGTGCAGAGGGATTTCCTGTGGGCTCCATTGGCCCTGTATGCACCTTCCGTCCAGGTGTGCACCCCAAGCGTAGTCTGATGTGTCTGTGGGAAGGGTCTTGGCAGCGGGGGGTGGGGAGAAAGGCATTCCCTTGTTATGGCAGCATGTTGCTGCCCACCAAAGAAAATCTTTTCTGAGGCAAGGAATTAGAAGTAGAAGAGTTTCCAGGTCTTGAGAGTGTTGGCACCAAAGGCTCTTTAGGTACCATTGAAGTTTCCTCATATGCAGTCTGGCATATGGAATGAACAGTACGCAAGATGCCATGAACCCCAGAGCTTGTATGCTCTACCTTGCAGTTAGTTGGGGCCTGGTGGCTAGTTGAGAGAAGTAGCTTGTCAGGAAAATTTGTTTCTCTGGAGTAAGGAAAGTCATCTGGGATGCTGTGTCCAGACTTGCTCCCAGGAAGATTATCCTTTGGGTGGGCAACTGTTTGGATTTATTTTCGTTGATTGTGTACCCTAGGGAGGGTAGAAGGATCTTTACAAAGGCCAGGTGTTTGAGCAGCTTTTCCTGGCTGTCTGCCTGAATAAGGCAGTCATCTAAGTAAGGGTAAATCTGAATATTTCTTTGTCTGCAAAAGGCAATGGCCAGAGCCAGACATTTTGTGAAAACTCTGGGAGCAGTACATAAGCCAAAAGGAAGCACAGAGAACTGAAAGTGTTGAGATCCTGCACTGAAGCAGAGATATTTCCTGCATGATTCCCTGATAGGAATATGGAGGTAGGCCTCTTTTAGCTCTAGGGTGGCTAGCCAAAGGTCCTTGGAAAGCATGGGTAGCAGCAGCTGGAGGGTGAGCATTTTGAATTTTGGGATCACCATAAAGGTGTTTAGAATGGATGGCATGAGGATATGGCGCCAGGTGCCCTCTTTTCTGGTCACCAGAAATAGTCTTGAGTAGAAACCTTGGCCTATCTGTTCTGCAGGAACGTGCTCTATTACCCTCATAGACAGCAAGAAAGGATTTGCTTTTGAACCTCTGATCACTGATTTGGTGGTAGATCTGGGAACCCTTTTGGAGTTGGAAGGGTGTGGAAGGAAAATTTGTATCCCTGAGACACGATTTTCAGAATGCATTGGTCCTTGGTAATGGTGGTCCAGGTGCTTGAATGAAAGGAGAGTTTTCATCCTGGGGTAAGTGAAGGTGGGCAGAAGGGAGGGGGTGGACGAGGTAAGTCATTGTGAGTTCTTACCATAAGGGGGTGGCTTAGAACTCCCTGGTTTTGAAGTGGAGGTAGTCCACTGCTTAGATCTCTGCATTCCCTGGGTCTGTGTCCCTGTTTATTGGGAGCTGGAAAGGACCAGTGTTTGGAAGGGCAATGCCTGCTGAACCTAGGAGGCTGGACCTGCAAGAAATTGTTAACAATTTGCATAGATTTTGCTTTTTCTTCCATCTTTTTAAGACCTCTTCTGCCTTAGTACCATATAAGGTATCTTTGTGCAAGGGGGGATCCAACTATTTAGATTTGACATGGTCTGGCAGGGGCTGTTCTTTAAGCCATGCATGCCTTCTAATTACAGATCCAATGACTGCTGCCTTGCAATAAGCTTCTAGGGCATCAAAACCACAGTGCAAGGTGTGTTTAGTTACTTGACTTGCAGAATGCATCAACTCTTGTAAATCTTTAGATTCTGTCCAAGCAGGAAAGGAAGACATTCTTGTTTTAGGAGTTACATTGATATTTCAGCATATGGAACTGACAATTTAGTGCCCTGATAGGAAGAGTAGCTGAGGTGTATACTTTTTTATCCCATATGTCCAATGCTCAGGAATCCCTGTCTGAGGGGGTGGGATTCTTGAGAAAAAAACCTCAGGGTCAGCTGTAGGATTTCTAAAAAAGATATTTGTATGAGTCAGGGACTCTGTAGTATCTGTCTCGTTTTCTGGGAGCAGGAGGAAGGGCATCAGGAGTCAAGCTGGATTTGAGGAAAACATCCTCCACAACATCCAGGACTGGGGGGGGATAGCTAAGGATCTGTGTTGTGGAAGATATAGGAATTCCCTGAGTCTCTTTTTAGACTGAGGGTAGTCCCGACTCTCCCACTGGAAATGCTCCCTTAAGGTATGCAGGGTTTCCCCAAAGGAAAAATCCTTGGGGGGGGAGAGGCTGAAGGAATGGAATTCTCTGCATCAGAATCCTCATAAGTGGAGAGGGGCTGCATGTCTTCATATTCAGATGCATCAGATTCATCTGACTCTTGTTCAGACAAAACTACAGGGGACATATCTCTTTTACTTTTGGAGGGGGTAGCTTGGCTTCCCCTGATTAGCATGATAAGATCTTCTGCCATTTTAAGCATTTGAGACTGAGGCAAGATAGCAGGCGCCTGAGAGTGGGTCGTCGGTTTCTTGGGTGTGGTTCGTACCCTTGTTAAGACTTGGTAGTGAGAAGGACTTCCTCAGAATCCGGTGCCTGCTCAACAGCTATGGACCCATCCAAGGTTGAGACGACCGCAGGATCCTTAGTCGAAGAAGCGTTTTGCGGCATAACGGACTCTGAAAAGGTCTCGGTAGCAGCCTGCGAATCAACAGAAGTGGGCATCAAGGGCTGCAAAAGCACCTCACTGAGTACCGGGGAAATGACGACCAGCTTAACGGAAGCGTCGTCTGTAAGTTTGGACCTGTGCGGTCTGTCTCTGTCTTTATCTTTACATTTTTTGGAAGATCTGCTGTCAGATGTCTTACTGAAGCCATATTGGAGTTCGAGGACTGTAAGAAAAAATATCTGGCTACAATAAGGGCCCGACAACTGATAGTTCTGGCGCTGAACAAAGCACGGATGCGGCAACAAGGGACGTCGTGGTCTGGGCCTAAAGTGACGTGGTAAGAGTGGAAGTCTCTGTGTGGTATTTGTTTTCCACAGGTGAGACAATTATTAACTTTTTCTGACATCGGTTAGTGCAAGAAAAAAGGATCCCCAACGAGGTACTTAGCTTTAGAAGACTTCAGCTTCAATTTGGTAGACAAAACTCAGGTAGCAGCCGACCGGCACTCATGCGAACTGCTTCTGCTTTGGGCTCCATGGCAAGAAAGACTGATGTAATGGCGTCGGCTGCTTTACTTTATACTACTGATGACCTGACATCAGTCTTCAAGCGACAGCAACCGAAGTAGAAATACTAAGTCGCTGGTATTCGGGCTGGCCGAGGGCTACCCTGTCAGAGATAACCCAAATGTGATGACTGCAGCAGTGAAACACGAAGAACATATATATTTACAAGCATGAGTTATTGGCATTGTGCCAGTGTAGATTTTGGAAAAACTGATGTTCATCAGGGTGTATACCATGTAACACCCTGTGAGTGACTGGTACAGTATGAGAAGACAATGGTTAGTACTTTATGGAGGGAGCTTGAACTAGAAGGATGATGTAGTGGGTTTTGTATCCAGATAGGACATAAGTGGTCCCATGTTAGCGGGAAGGAGGGGGTTATAGCAGGGAGACTGAGGTTGTGATAGTGGAGAGTAAGTATGGACTAAGGTACAGAATTTGCTTTGGGAGATGGTTGAGTAGAGGGAGATGGTTATCCATATATAAATGTTATCAAGTATGCATACACATTTACAGTTTTTCACACTCAGGTATCACATCTTTAAATTATGTCTTTTGAATTACTCTGTTAACTTCCAACTACCTCCGGTTCACATTGACCCTAGCATTGACCTAGTCATTCATCAAGTATGCTTTCCTTCTTCAACAGGACTTCACTTTTGGGGAAAAGTTACAATGTTCAATTTGATCAGTGGATAAGACTGGTAGTCAGCCAGCAGCCATCATACTGAAGATGATTTTTTTTTAATTTAATGTTATTTACTTTATTTATTTACTTACTTATCTACTTACTCTTGCTTTCCATCCTCAGGGTTCATAGGTAAATACTAGGCAATAAATCTACAGACCATTACAAGCCTAGTGATAAGAAGGGTGACACAATAAGGACCGATGACATTTTGAGCTGACCATCCAATAAACAGGTTTATCTTCAAGGTGACAACAGTGTTGTTCAGTGAAATGTAGCAGAAGTTTGTTGCACTTGTGGTGGAGGTGGGGGGGTACATTGGGATAGGAATTTATCATACCAACATATTTACATGCTGATATGACTCTATCACACTAACATCTTATTTATCGATGAAGGTTTAAGTTCTTTAACCTGGTACAAGGGGAACCATTTTTTTTCTGTAAAGGAGCAGGAGTTCAAGGAGAGGCAGGTCTTTCATGTTGTGAAATGCCAGACACAGATCACACCACATGAGTCTATCAGAGGCTGAGTACAGGGAAATGATTGCTAGTCTGTCTGAATAACTGAAGGTCCTGTGGCCAAAGAGTTTTTAGATTAGGAATCTCTGAAGGCTCTCTCATTATAACTTTTTGACAAATGTTTCCAAAAGGGGCATGATACTCAATAATGACTTTGGCAAGAGAAGTTTAAAGGGGAATTATGACTTCTTGAAATTTACAAACGATGCCTTTGGAAATTAGTTGAGGCAGAGAGGATCTTCAAACTGCTATGGAGGCAAGATGGCCAAAAGATAAGGAATTAACAGCAGAACCTTGATCAGGTCATGGAAACACTAGATATGCCAACCACTTGTGGTATGGAATAGCAAGTTTACTGATGGATTGTAGAAGTTCCTGAGTATACATGTGTTGAGATTAATGGAGATTTCAGCTAAAATGTTAAGCTATCTATTGTGGTCATCAGGGGGAAACTTACATCACTTCATAACTAGTTATAAAACTGTAATTAATCTTGCTTAGTGTGATTTGGACACCTAAGGACTCAGCTGTGAGGTCCTGCCATCCCTGACAAATACTGATAATACCTCTTGGATTAACAGTAAATCTGAAGACATGCTAGGCATTAAATGCAGGAACAGAGAAAATGCTTTCATTGCTTTGAAATCGTATCTGTAACTACACATACATCAATGTATTCAAGTTACATGAAGGCCCCAAGTTTGGACCATTTCTTTTAAGACTGTTGGCACTGAGTACAGTTACCTTAATGTGTTCTAGATTAGACATTTACTAGGTTGGAATATCTAGCAGATGGACTCTGTTAAAATGTCTCTATGACAGCAGTAAAGGCTTTAGTCAGAACATTCTTGGTAGCAATAAAACACCACTCAAAACCAGTATATTTCCTGCCTAGGGTACATGTATAGAAAGATCAGACATAACCTTCATGTTCCTTTGGGTAGAGTTCCCACAGTCACTCACCACCACTTAGGCCCTGCCAGGTCATAATCCTATTTATTAGGATAGAGACATGGAACAGCCCTTGTCATGCCCCAGATCCTGGCACTGCAAAAGCAGCTAAATATCATCCTATTTAGGTTGGTGAGGGTGATTTCCATATGCCTGACAACAGAGTCCACTTATTAGTAACACATTACCATGGGTGGCTGCAGTCTCATTGGAGACTGCACCCTAGAGACATCTAGAGGTATGTGTATGGGCTCTGGGTGTGTCAGGTACAGGTGTGGATTTTACTGTCTGAGCTAATGGCTGAGGCTTCTTAGTCCTTAATTTGAGATGCTTAGGCAGTGTTCTCTTAAAAACTACAGCATAAGCTGAGGTACTGAAGGTGGTCCACGCAGTAAGTTTGTGTCTTGTGCTCACCAAATGGATTTTGAGGTGAGAGGATAGCCTCCAAATTCAATAAAAACGTTCTCCACTCACATACTGAATTACTGTTAGGTAGCCATAAAGGGCTTTAAGTAAGCAGAAGCAGTTATTACAGTGCCTTAAAATACCTAGTAATGTCAAGATGGCCAATAGAAGGGGCAAGATCCGCCCAAGATTTCACACTGGCCAGTGTTGTCAAAGAGGTATGAGAAAACAGGATAGCTTAATAACCTCCTTTTCTTGTATGACAGAAGGGTATAATAGACTAGACTAGAAAATGGTGATAATAAGCAATGCGGTAACGGATACAAGAAAATGAGATGTGACCGCGGATATAATAACTAGCAGACTCTGCACATAAAATACAGTGGTAGTATTTGTGCATTCACAGTAGCTGCAAGCAGTGACACAATCTGTACCTATCAATGCTATTTGCACCCACCACCCAACAGTAAACAGCAGAACTATGGCTGATCAGTTATGTTTCCCATAAAAGCAAGCTCTCGGGCTCCCAGCTCACTAGTCAAACTGAGGACAAATGTGGAATATGGTCATGTGCTGCATCCACGTACTTAAGATTTCTGTATATTCCTGTGCTGCAGACCTGTTCCATGCAGTGTGAAAAAATGCAATTCTTGTATTAAATACAAATTTATTTCACAGCATTTTTCAAATAGTGTCACTTTCTTTGTAAAACAGTTTGTCTACATATCTGAATGACAACTGGCTATCTTTTGAATTACTGAGATCTACCAAAACATCATAACCTACATAAAGAATAAATCTGACCATCAGCCACTGAAATCAATGTCATCAGCAAATTCTAAAATCACATAAATACTCACCACTAGCATTCTGAAGGACATAAGTCCGCATTATATATTCTTACACTTTGAGGTTTCATTTAATGATTTAAGAGCCATGATTTGAAATTCTGAGTACCATATGTCAGTATAAAAGACATACAAAGGGTCCTAAATTTGTTTCGGCTAATCATTTAATTTCATTCACCATGTCTTTTACTCAAGGCCAAGTTAAATACCATTCACTGATTTAGTCAAAGTTGATGGTGTACTATGAAAATAGATAAAAAATCTATTAGAAAAATCAAGTATGAACATGTCAAATACCCATCATCAAAACTGACAAATCAGAAATGTGACTTTTTATGCCCAATATTTCACATCTCACCAAAACTGGCAAAAACAAGTCACTAGTGCAACAGAGTTAGCGTTTTGTGTGTATATACAAGTTGAGGCCTCTGCCTTTTAACCGTTAAGGACCAGGACAAACTCTGGCTTCTCTACAACTCTTAAACGGATTAAATGGGTAAACCGAGAATGAATGAAATGGAGAGTGTAGATATTGCTTCTGAAGAATTCTGTTTTGTGGCCAATAGCCTACGGTACCACGGCATATCTCTTTTCCTGAGGCATTTGCTTTGGGATTTATCTTTACTGTTCTATATAATAAATAGTTTACTAAAATTTTGTAGACAAGTTTGACCACGTATGCACTGACTGAATGGGGTCTATACTTTCATTTTTGGCTTAGTGCTATAATTTACATTGGTATAACTTTCAAGCTTTATCAACTTCGTGGAGCCACAAAGATACAGTACATGCCAATGATAAAACAATTCTCAGAGATGCACATTTTAGTGACACATGAGCATCAACCACTGTAAGGGGGGAAAAGAAATCACCCAAATCATCTGCATGTGCATTGGGAAGCAAATCATCCACTTGCTGACTTGGAACTTAATCTTTCATACAAAGATGGATGCTTGTTCCACAGACAGAATTATTTGAAGCATTTTCCAACATATATGATTATATAAGCTTAACAACTGCCTGTGAGTTCTTGTGCATGGACTTTCCAGCAGGCAAAACAGGCCAGTTACATTACTGCCGCTTGGATTTATGACAGCTGCCACCGTTCTCAGAAAAATGTTATAATCTTATTTGCAAATACAATCAAACCTCTGTTTAAAATACATTTGCTTTGCTGACTTTATTGCAATTTATTGTAGGTCTGGCTGTAATTTTCCCAGTCTTTTTATAGCTGTGTTCTTTGGCTTCAGTCCAGAGCTTTATCTCCCTGATCACGAACACTTTTAACGTGCTGCTATAAATACAGGAAATACAGAACATCTGGCAGCACAAATGCAAAGTCAGCTAGTTACATGGTTACCGAGCAGAGAGATTCATCTGGCATGAAAGTATTGATCCAGGTTTATTCCCTAAACCAAACTGCCACACTCACGAAAGAAGGAAGAGGAAAAAAGTGTGTGTGTGTATATGCACAAGTTTCTGATCAGATATTAACCTTGATGGAGAAGTTATCTGGGAAAAGGTCACTTAAGTAACAACAATTACCTCAGAAGACATGAGAAGTCTCAACAGTCAGACAACTAAACCACTGAAAGAGAGAACAGAAAAACTGAACGACCATCACCCCCCCCCTTTCCAAATGACAGTGTCCCTTTTGGCTTCACCAGTGTTAAAATTGGAATATTTAAGTTGACTTCATATTCAAAAGGAGAAATGAAAGGTTCTTAAAGCAGTCTGAGATGAGGAGCCATCTACTGAAGAACTCCATTGAGCTGTATGAGTTATGTGGTGAATGTGGAGATGAAACCGCAGAATGACACAGATGGGCTTAGATGATCTAATGAGGTAGTTTTCTGGTACCTCACTTGCAAGCTGATTTATTTATGCTCTTAATTATTTATTTGTCTGAACTAAGGAGTCAAATGGACAAGTAAAAGCCTGCTGTGAAAACAGGAGGACAAGCCCATCCATTGATGGCATCCTGATATAAGCAGGTGGAGGTGCCAGGAGCTTGAGTGCTGAACTGTTTTTTTTTTTTTCCCCCTCACACCCCTAACTCAATTGCCCCTGAATTTTTTCAAGTTTTAGAACCATTTACAACACTGGCATAACATTCTTTTCATCTGCATTATTGGAAGACAGGGGGAGGTGGGTGGCTACAGACAAACTATTTAGTAACAAAAAAAAAAAGTATAAACATAATTCTAACAAGACATGCTAAGCATATACATAGTGATATACAGACAGTCCTAAAACAATAAAAATGGTTCAGCACTCAACTCCTGGCACCTCCACCTGCTTATATCAGGATGACGTCAATGGATGGGCTTGTCCTCCTGTTTTCACAGCAGTCCATAAAAAAGTTCACAAAAAGCTAGGGTGCCTCTACAGAAGTACACAATACCTCACAGCAGACACCAGAACTACTATTGCTAGAACCCACCTTACCTCACCCTTACTTTACGCATCTTCTATCCTTACCAACATAAGATTTAATAAAACTAGAAACCTGTTATAATAAAACAGCAAAATTTGTGACAGGTGCTAACTATAGATCCCACCACTGCCACTTTCTGAGAAAACTTTCATGACTTGAATTCCCTGCACTGCTCAAATTCGATCACTTCAAAATCGCCCACCAAATAATAAACCAGCCTGAAAAAACTCCAGCCCTAAAGAACTTACTAGCTCACTAGTCTAATAAGCGGACCCTTCACTCTAGCAATATGGCATTACTAGAAATAACAAAAAGCAAAAATCATGCTGGAGAATCCCTCTACTCCTGTAGTGTAGCCAAAGTCTGGAATAGCCTTCCATTTGACATTAAATCCAACACTGTTGTGTCTTTCGGCTTTTCCCGGTTAGGGGTCGCCACAGCGGAACTCCGGTACGCTAATGACTGGCAGTTAATTTTTACATGCTGAGTTGCCAGCCCTAACGCACAACCTTCAACGAAGGTATGCCCATTCACGCATGTCTCCACAGTAGACACTCTAGCTGAGAATCGAACGGGACAACGTCTTGCTGTGAGGCAACAATGCTACAGCAGCACCACCACCACGGATTACATTAAATCCAACACTAACGCAGTACAATTCAAAAAACTACTAAAAGCCCACCTATCTGCTACATGGATCTGGTCATGTATTGAACCTGGCTAAAATAACAAAATTGGAATAAACCTAGTTCACCTAACAGACTGGCCAAACTACTGCCCCAGACTAAAATCAACTATCTAAATTATCCTATCTCTATCTAACTCACTCCAAACTACCTACAAACTTTCTAAAAGTAAATCCTATTACCCTCTTCTACTTTCTCTCCACACATTTCTCCTTTAACAAACCTCTTAGCTCAAGCCTGCACATATTGGCCAATCTTGTAAAGCCAGTGTATAAAGTAGTCACCTCAAACAGGTCTGTTTGTAAGATTTATTGTACCCACCACTAGTATCTCTAATTACTTGTCCGATCTTTTTTTTTTCTATACTGTATAAAATTCCATAAATTGTAATCTGTTTACTTTTCAAGAAATGCTATATAACATTATTATTGCTCTCTTAAGAAACACTTAGTAAAATGTTTAAGTTGCTAAATTGTTAAGTTTTTCTCATTCACTGTATGTCTTGGAGATTTCTCCCCGGGCCTCCGCTGAAAATGGATTTGTTGTCCAGTCGGACTTTCCTAGTAGACAAATGTAAAATAAATAAATAATAAAGATAACACATACACGTCAAACTTGGCAATACAGAAATGAAACTGTTGGATTTATTTTTGTGATGTGAATAACAAGCAGAGAAATTGAATCTGGTCATGTAAAAGCCAGCAGTAAAGAAGACAGCATTCAATGGCAATTCTGCTTCACTACTGGGGTGTTTTGAAACTAAAACTTAGAAGTAAATCCTATTAGAGCAGAGAACAGCCTATGCACTTATATACTATACAGCTTTACAATGAGACAAACACTAGAGGTTAGAGCAAGTTCTCCTGTCATCTATACAAGTCTCTCCAGGCAGAAATTTACTGGAGAAGATAGCATCACTCTGTACTGCATGCTACATCATATCCATTAACATCTAGGGCTCTGGCAGCTACAAATGGGGGGGGGGGGGGGTTTGAAGGTAGGCATTTGCATCACAAACAAAAGGTGATTCTAATAAAAAAGGAATAGTAAGAGAGGGGACCACAAGAAGTATGTATATGGATCATAAAAAGGAATATAGTGGATATAGCAGCATTGGAAAATAGGAAGAAAAACATGGAAAATGAAGCCTGTTCACTCAAACTGTCAGAATGCCCCACCAGTTCAGCCTTTTCTTCTTCTCCATATGTGTTGTACTTCTCCATCACTATTCAAGATACCCTTATGCATACCAACTTCTCCATCACTATTCAAGATACCCTTATGCATACCATTTTTTTGTGTGTAGATATTTTGACTAAATCAAACTTCACTGAATCACAAATGAACAAAAATTTACATGAAAACTTATCTGACTGAATACTTATTTCATAGAATCGCATTTGATTGAAAAACTTTTTACACCAAAATGCCTTAAAATTTGTTTTTCTTAAGGGGTCAACCCCCCACACCCCCATCCAAGTCCCCAGATCCATACTTAAACATACTCCACAGTCACAAAACAGTTGAGAAAAGAGAAAGACATACACATTGAATCACTGCTTCTTTACAATTTTCATTCAATCACAGATCAGTCAAATGTGATTTCAGTCAAATGAGTTTGTCAATTTTGTTCAGTCAATTGTGATTCTGCAAAATATGATTCAGTTTAAACAACTTCTACCAAATATATAACCATGTAACTGCTTTGTCACAATTATTGGTCACTTTTTCATCTCCATCTGCCCATCAAGCTCTCCTCTCCAACTTTACTCATTTGTTATCCTATATGGAGCAATTCAATCACAGAGAGGGGGAAAACATTGCACTCACAGCCGTAATGGAGTTTTTTTCCCTTTACGGCCCGAACCTCTTCCTTGGTAGCAGGTATGTGCACTAAGGAATGCAAAAGCCTACACTCATTCTTTTTTGTGCACATGTACCCCTGTATTGTGAATATATTTCAGAGGTGACCTCACAGATGAAGCTTGGTAGGAGTTATGCTCACATTCCTGGTCCACAGCTTTGCATACCATTCATCTCACTATTCAGAAGATATCAGCAATGCAGTGGACGGAGCAGTCTTCCCTCCCTCCAAGATGGATGAGCTGACACCTGCTGCTCACTCCCAGATCCCACGGCAAAAGGTCAGTTGGATCAACCTATGGGAAATTCAACACTTGTTCTGGGAAAGTAACACTAAAGAGTTCAATCATTTTAATACAGAACCTCTAGGTACACTTGATATACCTAATAATGCTGACTATGAGGTGTTTCACAACAATGAAAATTACATTTTTGTAAAAGAATCCCAGTGTCAGAGATTGGAATGATTAGACATCTGAAATTATCAGGGGAACAATTACTCTTGGCCCAACTCCTCAGTCCTACAGAGCCCTCACTGACAAAGGAATTAATATTTATTTGTACAACGTATGCAGTTACTACAATTAGTTTTAACTCTGGTAATTCATGTTCTAGTGGTAGACTGAATGTTAACAGGGACACTATAATCCAGGCAGGTGAACTGAAAATGTTCAAATATATTGATGTAACAATAACTGACATTAATAAGATTTTGTTCAACAAAGAATTTACATTTTGTACCAGCAAAAAGTGCCAGTGTGGTGCATGTGCTGACTGAATTAAAATTGTTTGCTAGTAAACTGAATCTTTCTCTGATTTTCTCAGGTGACCCAGATCAAGTGCAGTTGAGAAGACACAGTACAGTATGCACAATTCGCCATTACACCCCTTACTTGCCTTACTTGAAAACCTTAGTGAGAGGGATATTCATTAAGTTACTGCAAAATAAAAACATTGAAAATTTCTGCAATCTCTCTCACTCAGAATTTGAAGTGTTAAATCAATTTTCAAAATATAGAAGTTTTCGAATTATAAAGCAAGATAAGAAGGGGGGGGGGGCTTTTTTGATACATGTCACAGTTATAAAATGTTTCATATGTCTAACAATAATGATTTTTGTTTGCTGGTTTCCAAACATGAAATTACATTAACACAGTATAATGTTGATCTGTTGTTGGATGACTATTTGACTAATCAAATCATTTCAGACAGGATTTTTCAATTTTATTTGTTTAAGTCAATAATTGTCTTATGACTTTCTGGTATTCCTAAGACGCATAAAAGTACAGAGGATCACCATTTGAGAACCACTTTGTCTGCAAGTGGCAGCAAAACAGAATTATTAGCAGCAGATATGGCTCATAAGTTAAGGGGGACTCGGGGTTTGTTCTATAAAACACTGAGAGATTCTTGGCAATTTTCTGATATCTTACAATCCAATAAGTTTTTTAAGAACTACATAGTAACAAATACTCTTTTACTCCTTTCACTCTATTTCACCCACAACTACACATCACTACACATATTTCACATATAACACACATCCATTCTCCAACACTATCAATAACTACCACCAACTCACAATCCCACACCTTCCCTGACATCTGCCCACAACTATATAACAACTCTACCTACCAACTTGTCTCATTCAAACTCCTAAAAACTCTCTATCCACATTCCCCTGCTTTACAAACGTCCCAAATTCACTAGCAAGCTAAGGCACCTCATATTACACTCTATCACAAAAATCAAACTACAAGGAGACATCCACCCCAACCCAGGCCACAACAACATCCCCTCTCCTACACAAACCTCATTTTACTCCTCTCACTGCCACACAAACTCCCATCCCTACCCTCCACTCCCAAAAACATCCAACTCTGACCTATTCACCAACTTCAACCTTTGTAGTATAATCAACAAAGCTAGTGAATTCCAGGCCACCTTAGCCACATACTCCTCTAACATAGCAGTTATAACCGAAACCTGGCTAAAGCCACACATCAAGGACAATGAGATTACCCCAGATAGCTATATTATTAGACTAGACAGAATAAACAAAAGAGGTGGTGGTGTAGCAGTTGTATTTACGGATAACCTTAAAGGTGAACAAATCCAATGCTCCCCACCAAATTTCCCAACATTGAGATTCTAATCACACACCTAGAAATAAACCCAAGCAAATCAATAATTATCACAGCTTCCTACCTCCCACCTGGCAACAACCTACCCATCATTGAAGGTCTCCTTTCATGGATTTCTCTACACTTCAACCAAGAAACTATTATTCTTGGTGACTTTAACCTCGACTGGCAAACCTGTACCTCCAACAATACTCCAAAAAAGGAAGTCAAAATGCTGAGAGCGAGTTTTATACTTTAATATTCCACAAATAAAATAGTGATGATAGGTTAGCGCTTTCGCAGTTACCTGCTTCTTCAGACCTTAATATAAAATAACACTCCATAAAAACATTTAAATACTCTAAACAACCAATAAAAAGCAGCTTAGTTAATGAGGCAGACCTCTCTTCTTAAGAACAGGTTTTAAAGACACAGCACTATTAAGACCAGGAGAGGCATATGCTTTAAAATCAATGATCCATCTTAATTCCATACATTCTGTTTCATTAGAAAGATCACCTTCTCTTAATCTATCATGCATCCTTTGTAGGACTAAAATCTTAAAAACATAGTTGCAACCTGCCTCTACTACATGTTTGGCTAGTGCATTAGTACATTTCTTGTTACGTATGTCATTAAGATGTTCTAAAACCCTTTCCTTCAACATACGATTTGTTTTACCAATATAGAAACATTCACATACTAAGCATCTAGCCATATACACTATATTTCTTGTACAGCAATCTGCATAGAATGAAAGATCTACACATTTCTTAGTCACCGGATGTATAACAGTATGGGCTGTCCAAATGTTAGGGCAAGCTTTACATGTTCTGCAACAATATGTACCAATAAGTTGTGACACAGTGTGTGTTCACGATGCCTATCATGCTTATAACAGAGTCATCATTTCAAATTTTTTAAATTTTTAAAACAGAATCTAGGTTCTGATTCTATCACCTTACAAATTCTTTCATCTCTTTTAACAGAATAGGTCAATTATGCTTAATAATATCACAAACATACACTCAATATAACATCTCCTACAAATACATCCGTTGCCAAAAGCATTTCTTCTCCTCTATTTTTAACCAGATTCTGCAACAACATCATTGGCCACCCCTAAAATACCTTCAACTAGACCTGGCAGTACAATTCTTCAACACTGCCTTCCTTAACATACTCAACAAACTTGTCCCAGTAAGAAGAGTCCACCCAAAAGCCAAGACCCTGCCCTGATTAACCAAAGAAACCAAACTCTTATTCAGACAAAGGGATAGCGCCTGGACAGATTACCATACCACCAAAAATGAACCAAACCTAACTAAATATAAACAATTAAGAAATCAAGTGAAAAAACAAATCAAAGTAGACAAGCAGAAGTACTTCCAATCCTACCAACAAAAATACCTAAACAACCCCCATAAATTCTGGGAAAAAATAAACTACCTGCTAAGCCCAGGCCACTCACCCACACCAATCCCAGCAACCATTAACAGCACAGATCCCATTTCAACCCACATCAGCTCCCACTTCATAAATTCCATAAACTCCCTATTAGGCTACCAACTCAATGCTCCTCTTACTAAGCAAAAATCTTAGAAAAATGCATCCACAAACAGCTCCTTAACCATCTACTCTCTAACAATCTCTTATCCAAGTTACAACACAGTTTCAGACTCAAACACAGCACTTCCACTGCTCTAATCTCTTTTACTAACACCATCCATCAGCTCCTAAATGAAGGTCAGGTAGTCTCCTCCAACTTTCTGGACATGTCAAAAGCCTCTGACACCGTTTCCCATCAAGTTCTACTCAATAAACTCTCAACCTATGGTATCAGCTCCCCCTCTCTGTCTTGGTTCCTCAGTTATCTGTACAACCAGCAGCAGGCCACCAAATGGCAAAACACTCTCCTCCCCTACTCCCCCATCTCTGTTGGTGTCCCCCATGGTTCTATACTTGGCCCTCTTCTCTTCATCTTATTCACAAACGACCTCAGCTCTGCAACCACACAAGCCACAACTGTCCAATATGCTGACAATGCTACCCTTATATGCTCTGCCCCCTCACCCCATGAACTTCAATTAAAAATGCAATCATCCTTCCAAAGCATAAAAAATACCTATCAGAAAATCACCTAATTCTCAACCCCAACAAAACCAAATTAATAATCTTCGAAAACAAAAAATCCAAACCTTGTCATGCTCCTCTGTCAATTCACTCCTCAAAAGAAACCAATACAGAACCCATAACCCATACCAAACTCCTAAGGGTCACTACTGACGAGAATCTAACTTTTAAAAAACATGTCTCTATTACAATCAAAAAAAGTGCACGTCAAACTTGGCACCTTATATAGTGCCACTCCATTTCTTACCCACAACGCCAGGCTAGCCACTGCCCATTTTCACCTGCTTTCCTCCCTCCTCTACAGAGCTCACATTCTCATCAACCTTCGCAAATCTAACCTAAATAACCCAGAATCTTGCTATCACAAAATTGCCAAGTTTGCCTTGAATGCCCCACACAGGACTCACCATTGTACTGTACTCTCTCATCTAAAATGGCTAGAACTCCCCAACCTACTAGCTCTCAACCAACTTTCAATGGTCCACAAGTTAATTCACCAACCATCTAACTGTCCTGCCCTCTCCATTCTTGTCCTACCTAGTCACAACCCCAGACCCCTCAGATCCTCCAACAAACTTATGCTAAAGGTCACCCAATCCTGCAACTATCACGGGGACTGTCTTTATTCCAATAAAAATTACCAAACTTTGGAATACTCTCCCTCCTGCAATCACTAAAAATCCACACAATCAGGAGTTAATACGACTACTACTACTAAATTACCTAGCTAACCATTGGCACTGTCCCTGTCTAACCCCAGGCTAAACCCTATTATTCCTCATCCCACCCTTTCCTGCACCATAAAAGGATTACATCCTACTACTACTTCTCCTCCCTGATCTCCTACTGTCTACATTTTCCTTCACATTATCCCTCCTTTCTTACAGTATTTTGGCACCACTATTAGGTCACTATATGAAAATAGTAATCTTGGATGAAACTCAACTTTCTGGTCTAACAATGATTTTTCTGTGTAACATGCTATTTGTATTTAACACATTTTTTACCTACCTGTACTTAAACTGTTGTAACAAAAAGTGTGTATTTAATTTCTTATAATTCTGTTTACTATGATTACTGTTATCTACTCAAAGAATTCATTGGACTATTTTTTGAGCTTTTCTCCCCGGGCCTGTGCTGAAAATGGGCTCCTAGCCCAGTCAGACTTTCCCGGTTAACAAATATAATAAATAAATAAATAAATAAATAAATAAATATGATGTTTTTAAACATGGCACATATGAAAGATTTATATACAGTGATAATACAGCAAACTGGTGGTTTAGGAACATTCTACTGGAGACTACTAACTGTATTTCCTCTAGTGATAATGAATTTGTCTGTTTGTTTGTGTCTTTCGGCTTTTCCCGGTTAGGGGTCGCCACTGCGGAACTCCAGTCCGCTAATGATTGGCAGTTGATTTTCACGTACCTGCTTGCCAGGCCTGACACACAACCTTCAATGAAGGTACGCCCATTCACGCATGTCTCCACGCAGAAGACGCTCTAGCTGAGAATTGAACCGGACAGCGTCTTATTGTGAGGCGACACCACTACCGCAGCACCACTTCGGCTTTTCCCGGTTAGGGGTCGCCACAGCGGAACTCCGGTCCACTAATGATTGGCAGTAGATTTTCACGAACGCTGAGGTGCCAGCTCGACATCCAACCTTCAACGAAGGCATGCCCATTTGTGCATGTCTTTCGAACGCCGCCCAACCACGGGGAGGTCATGCAGACTCCACACAGAAGGCACTCCCCACACTCCAGTACTGGGGAAAATTTCTTCTGAGGATGAATTTTATAAACAACACTCAGGAATTGCTAGGGGGAGGCTTTCTCCTGCCCAGTTTTGCAAATGTAGTTCTGTTTACCTGGGAAAAAGAGTACATTTTTGCATCAAAGCACTTTAAATTTAAATTTGTGGGTCTTTACTTAACACTTTTTGGACAATGCATTTATTCAACAGGTTGTTTCCCTTTTTTAGTTGGAACATTTTTTTTCAAGTTTTTGGAAAGTCTAACTTCTTTTTTAAAGTTCACACTTAACTATTCTGTCAATAATATTAACTTCTCGGATGGTACGCTTTCTATGAACTGTGAAAACATAGATTTGAATTAAACAGAAAAGCAACTTTTCTCATATTTACATATATTTACATTTTAAAAGTAATCACACATTTTGAATGAAATGTAATGTTATTAAATGTCAGTTTGTTAGACTGCCCAGAATGTTTTCTGAAAATCAGAATTTTTAATCTGATATACCAGTTTTAAAACAGATTTTTTGGAAAGATCACACTCACACGTGGAACCCATTTTGGAAGATATCGTGGAAAGCAATGCTGTGCTTGGTGCCATGAAGTTTTTCTCCTATGCTTGACGTGATGGACTTTTACAATAGTGTACTTGCCAAATATCTTGTGTTTAAAACTGTCTGTCATATAAGATATGGTGGGACTTTCCATTAAGAAGAATCCTGAGTACTTCCCTTAATGGTTATTAAAATCCACCATGGTATGAACAGCACTCACAGGTCTCTTCAATGTGCAAAGTAGGCTAGCACCCAAAGAGTCAATGGTAGGAGATGCAGCTTTGTGTGACATGTCATAACTTCATTAGTAAAATTAATTTCTATTTTGACTGGTGAGAAGGAGGGTGTGTCTATAATGCCTATATGAGGCCAGAGAGGCCAAAGAAGGGTGACAGGAAGGAGGGTGTGGCCATAATGGCTATATTTATTTATTTTATTTGACATTTGTTGACCATGTTGGTCTGACTGAGCAAAAACCCTTTTCAACAGAGGCCCAGGGAGAAAAGCTCCACAATTAATACCAATAGTCTAACTAAAAAAAAAAAGCAAATCGCATAAACAAATAGATAAAGGTAATAAAACAAGTACAAAGGTGTGCACACATATAGTATAACAAAAAGCATAGTGTAACAAGTTGAAGATTAGAAGTAATATGCAGATATAAACTATGGTACTAAGAGTGGTACAGTATTAAAAACAAGTAACAAATAGTTGTATACATGTAGCAAAACTATGTACAGCAGCAAATACATTTGTACAGCAGAAGTCATATACATATACCATGGCACTTTGAGTGATGCAGACATGATTAACTAAGCCTAACAGTACCATAAGTAGTAACTAGTGTACAGTTAGGAGGACAAATCTTGCAGTACTATGATAGGAGCAATGTAAGGTTAAAAGAGTAGAGACCAGAAAGTGAAAGATGTAATTCTTGTTATATGAGCCCACAGAGGTCAAAGAACAGTTCCACCTGGCATCTTGGTGAGGAGACCCTCCCAGCCAAACGAAAGGCACAGAGGCCTCCAAAATGTTTCTAAGTCCCCATTAGGGTCCAAAACACATGCACACTATACAATGGCATTGGTGAATGGCATTGCGTGTAGTATGTGGTTGATGGGGGAGAAAGTACAGAGATTCCAGTGAGCCAAAGGTGTTTAAATTTTAGGTGTTAAAAGATTATGGGTGGTGCTGATCAGAGCAGATCTAACACAAAGATGAAAGTTTGTACTTAGGATGGATATTTCTGCTCTCTCTTTAGTTTTTTTGCTGATCTAGTATCAAGAAAACCAGGACACACTACTCCACTTCAAAAACTATAAGCAACAGACAAGGGGCATTTTAACAAAAGCACTGGATGCTAGACATAAAGTCATTTTATATACTAAGTGCATTCAGTGACATACTGTTCTAAGATGCAAAAACTCATACATAACAGCATTATTCTTACACCAGAAACTTAACTAAACAGTCTCAGAACTGCAAGGAAGCAATGCTTTAGTATTTTGTACAGGCCTTCATGAAAGGACAGTATGATTGTGTAGCCTGAGTAGTTAATTAAAAAAATGGCCAACCATGACAGGCACAAAGTTTCTTAACTTAGGTAGAGTGATACAAATAAAACTGACTGCTGCTTCGCACACACAAGCTTGAGAAAAGAATATACATAACAAAAATAGAAAAAGTGATGTATTTCTTTTTGGCAAATAAAAGACAGCAAATTAAATGCAATGAACATGAAACAAACAGTGTGGTAACATTAACTGGCCATAGCTAATGCAGATGTTTACATCTAAAACATGTCTGCCATAAAAACACACTATGCAAAGAAATATAAGGGTTCTAATTATTTACACACCTCTAAGAACATGTTTCTTCTCTGCAGCATGCCCATCTGTTTGTTTGTACAGGCTATGCCAACATATCCTATGATGATCAAATTTAAGTTGGGAGTTAAAAAATATCCACAAAAGCCTGAAAGAAGTGACCAACTACGAATATCTACCATTCAGTGACTGTAACTCCTGGAATACTATCTTCCTGATTCCAACTTGCTGGAATTATAACTCCCAAAATGGTTTTACATATGCCAGCTCAACTGCAGCATCATAACCATGCCAGCCATTTTTTTCACCCTTACCAGGGCTTTCTCTTTTCTCACGAGGCTGTGCGACTGCTGAATTAGTGTATATATATATATATATATATATGTAACAGGAGTATGGGCATGGTAAATTCCCCCACATGAAGGGACGGGGGGGGGGGGGGACTTTCCCATTTTAAAAAATGTCTTAAAGTAGTTCATAGATCATGGTTTATCCAGGTAAGTGTTTTCAGTAAGTTTGACTTATCCTGTCTGCTTCTAAAAAGGTTATCATTCCAGGAATAATGTTGTTGTTGTCTCTTTCGGCTTTTCCCGGTTAGGGGTCCCACAGCGGAACTCTGGTCCGCTAATGATTGGCAGTAGATTTTTATGTGCCGAGTTGCCGGCCCTGACGCACAACCTTCAACGAAGGTACGCCCATTCATGCATGTCTCCACACAGAAGACGCTCTAGCTGAGAATCGAACAGGATGTCTTACTGTGAGGCGACAACACTACCGCAGCACCACCACCGCAGTCATCATTCCAGGAATAATGTTGGATATAAACAGCTCAAATGTATTGCTGCTTACTGCATACACATGGTTTGTCATTATTGTTTTTTAGGCTATTTTTTAAAGCACATGCATTTACTCTTATCCACATTTAGGAGCAGCTCTAAAGCATTCCTTTTAAGTAACTCAATAGCATCCTTCATCTTTCCTTCATGACTCCATAATATAGAAAGCTAGCCTTTTAACAGTTAAAAAAAAAAAAGCTGCACAGCTTAATAGCCATTCAACAAACATAACTTCATTCACATTATAGATCCTATTGCCTTCTAAGGTCTTCTGAAAGGTATGACGGACAACATCTCATCATTACACACAGGTCTATACACTATCAAAGTGTAAAGGATGACTGTAATCCCATTTAATTTCTAATGTAGATGACAGGAGAAGTGCTACCCAGTATAATAAATATCCAGACCTACAGTATGAAGCTATGCTCTCATTTCTGATCAGGTGATATGGATATTGAACTTGCTGAAGTCCAAAAAGGCTGATTCTATACAGGGCCAAAGTTGAAAACACACCCTAAGACTAAGTGTCTCAAGTACAGAATCTGGCAAGAAAATGTAAATGAAAAAACAGGATACCCTACATTCCTGGCAATAAGCACTAAAATGCTATTTAATTTACATGGTCTAAACAAATAAAGACATCTGGTCCACTCTGTCTGTACAGTTTAGCTTGTAAAGTTTACTTTCCTTATGATTAAATGCCAAGCATTCCCTTATATCCAGCCAAAGTATTTTTAAGCCTGATGATTTTTTCAACTAATAAAGGCCTACAGCTCAGTGTGTCCCACTTCAACTTGTAACTTCATTTTATACTTAGATGCTAACTAGCCTTTATTCCCTTATTTTTACTTAATTTTAAGCTTAGATACTAGCCTTTATTTACTTATATTTACCTAAATCATTCTTAACTCTGTTTCAGTCTACACAGATTCCTCTTACAGGGTGCTCTACTTGTCTACCACTTGCTCCATGAATAAAAACTTCATCTGTTTTCCTATGAATTAATCTTCATCAAAATGCAACCATCCACTCAAGTCAAGAGGTGCTTTTTAACTGAAAGCAGCTTATTTTATAACCTGTTTATCCAGTTATGTATCAGTATGTTAGTTATATGCGCTATGTTTTCCACTTCTCTAGCAAATGAGTTCCCCTACTCTGTCAAATCGTTCACAATGCATTTTCAGTACCATTTTTTGTTGCCCTAACAAGACCCTCCTATACAGCTTATATCCTTACTTTAGCAAATCACTAAAAAGTTTTTAATGGTCTACAAGAGAGAGAGATTTAGCAATGTCTTGTGCAATGGAGCTTCTGTCCTTTTTCTTGCAGGTAAAGCTCCTACCTCTGCAGCTTAGCATCTAGTTCCCTTCCAGAAGTATGAAACCTGTAACTACAAATCCAACAACTGCAAAAAATAAACTACAGTTGGAAAAGAAATGTGCAGCATGTTGAAACTCACAGCAACACTCAAAGCATTTTTGCAGGAAATGGGACCGCAATAACTGCAGCATTGCTGTACCTCAGAAAAGAGAGAGATTACTCTGAGATATCTCAACCTTGGATTTGGTATTTTGTAACTATATGCGTGTGCGCACATGTACACCCACACAGACATACAGTACATGGATATAAATATCTCTTTATATACATATACATACATATATATATATATACAGATATATAGATAAGCACATAAATATATCTTCATCTATATATATATATATATATATATATATACACATCATATTCATATACACACCGTCTTGCTACTCAGAGGATCACACCTCAGGTCCTAAAATTTCTAAAGGAATCATCATGCTGCTTTACTTACTATCCTAATACCACTTTCATAAATTAAGACAGTAGGACACTACATCTCCAAACTCCCTTTCTTGCTTTGTGCATTCTATATCCGTAATGCTTATTACACATATAGCATTATGTGGCTTTTTATCCCATGCATGCCATCTTCACTGGATTTATATAATTCAGATTTTAAACCAGAGACCATTGTTCAAACTTCTGAAGCACTCTATTTTGAATTTGCTCTCCAACACAAACAAAAAATTTCAAAAACTGCACAGTCAGAAAACAAGAAATTTAAGCTTTGCAGATCCTGTGCAATATAACTGATAAAATGTTTTAGTGTTTATCTAAAAGTAAAACTTCTAAGAAATGTGCAGAAGACCAGATGAGAATATCTACATGCAAACCAAATATGGAACCCCATTAAAGCTACAGAAGATACAAAAAAACAGTTCTGTGTATAGACAAACATGCACTGTGGTTGGAAGAACAGGCAGTCTACAATCCGAAATTGATACACGTCCAAGACAGCATTGATGAAGGAAGAAATGGAAGTATGCAGTCAGAAACAACGTACTCCAACAGATGCCAGCACAATGCAAGGCACTAAGAATTAGACTGCTGCAATGGACTCTGACAGTGCACAACACCACACTGCATGTGCACATACAGGCACGCAGAAGAAACTGCGGTCATGCAGGGACACACAGGGGACAGTCATAATCATGACTTCAGTACATATACCCATCATGCACTTTTAATGTAGAAGCATGGTGCCAAACATATCCAAGAGCAAAAAGGGCTGGTTTGATACCAGTGTTACAGGCTGCTTGTGAGCCACTATACTGCAACACAGTGACGCTGGCTGCTCCACTGCAGGCCATATAAATAGGCTGGTAAGTAGGCACAGGTAATGCTACATGAAAATAGTCAAACAGCCATGAGCCATCCACATTACTCCTACAGACCAACATTTGGTTAGCCCTCCGCACTGCACAACAGCAGAACAATGGGGCTCCAACATACAGAGCACACATGCAAATATATCCATACCTTTGCTACTATGGTCTTCAGTGTCCATGGTAACAACCATAATATCTGTAACTTATTCTTCCAAAAAAGCTAGCACTCTTTTCTGCTACCATTTATCACCCTGTTCTACTCTCCCCACAATAAAGGATTTGTACATATGTATGATAGACTAAAGTTGTGGAAGCTATCTGCTACCCCCATGATCCTTTTAATATGAGTAACTTCATCCCTCTGATACCTGTAAATTCATGCTATCATCTTAGCATTTTTCTGCCACCTGTTTTTATAATGTTAAAGCACTGTCACAGCTACAGTCCTTCCAACATATCATTCTCCATTCAGTAATGTCACCCTCTATTTATGTTGCACATGGTCCTAGCTCTGCAAGTGAACCACTGATACTATTGTAAGTAGGCCTTCTGTCAGTCTTTGTGCTACCTGGAACTGGTTTTGTGACTATGCCTGTCATATGAATCTTTTTTTTTTTTTTTTTTTGGGGGGGGGGATCTGAATTTGCAGCATGTCTTTCATTTTGCCTCTTATTTTTGCCCTAATCCTCATAAAATGTTTTATGTTCTAGTAAATCACAGATGATTACAGTCACTGATGCAAGACATTGCAGTTTCATATTTCTTACTGTTCAGGAAAATGCATACTAATGCAAAATGTAATATTATATTAACTTTTTTCTAAGTGAATTAGATAACATTTAAAAACTGTCCAGTTTGGGGTCTTTGTCCCTCTCCAGATTAATTCTGGCTGTGTCCGGAATTCTTGAGCAAAGAATCTGAGATGCATGGTGCTGACACTTTGTTCCAGAATGCATTCCAATCTGTAATCTTCAAATACTCTGAATGCTGCATGTTAGGAAGCAATGATGATAAACTAGTATAATTTAAGCAGTACTTGCAAATTGGCAGAACTGAATAAAGGAGGGCTTCCAATAAAATCTGCAGTTATAAATCAGCTGGTCAGTACAGCACCCACAGACAGAGAGATACAAGCAGAAACTTAGTGGCCTGCTAACAGTGTACCATACTCAGCATGCTGTTAGGTTGCACAGCATATTGGGCCAGTGCAGCACTCTGCACTTCTCTCTCACTGAACTCAGGCCATGTGACACACAATTTTTTTTATAAATCGTGTGCCCATCACTCTTACAGCTCAAACAAATCTATGCTATTTCTACTATACATTAAGGAGGGCATCTATGACTCCAGCCTCTTGATTTTTAAGATAAGGTGATAAAGTATTCTAAGTTCATATCCATTACTCATATTCCATTATTAGCCATTCACTTGAGTAAATCAACTTTGAAGTGATGTGAGGATCACGTAGTATTTTGGCTAACATCACTTATACTATGCATACGTATGTTGCATTTATGGTCTGCCTCCTCTCAATGAATAAATTAACACGAAACTAAACTGGTTCCCCTTACAGAGTCAAAAGCTAGGTAGTGACATCAGTTATCTTCGTTTAGTCGACAAACAAGAATTCTGACATTTGAAATGCAAACCACAATATGTCGACAATGAGAACATTGATGTGTTAATATACATGTGCCGTGAAACAACCTTGGCACATGCAAGTCTTAAATAAAAAAAAAGAAAGAAAGAAAAAAAAATAATTTTTTGCAGTGGGCAACTCCCCCTACACTCCATATGGGGGTCTGTGAGCCCACCACCCTCTGTTAAATGCATTATACTAACTCTAGGATTGCACAAAATTGGAGAAAGGGAGAACTGAGAGATCTCGGAAACCAGCTGATCACCTGTATAATCGACCAAATGAGTTTGACTAAACATATGTCAAACAAACAAATGGAACTCAGTGGCATACTCACTGCTAATTATATATACTAACTTTGAGACTGCACAAAATCTGGGAACGAGGATATTCTCCAACCCCAAGAACTGTGCAATCTTGCATACCAGTCAACCACCTGTGTAGTCGAACAAATCTGTTCATCTCTACAGAACTCAATCAAACACACTGTCAACCAAACAAAAGGAACTCAGTGGCATCCTATTCCCCATTTACTTTGTTACAGTTTTTTTTTTCTCCTAATGTATTCTATACACATCTGCATCCATGAATGCACAGCAAGCAGTTTACTCATATTTCCATTCGCATATCCCCACAATGTGCAAATGTTATTTACCTATTACTGTAAGTTAAGACAATTTAATATATTATAAAGAGTAACAAGACAGCAATCAAGTATCATAAGAAAGAAAGAAAGGGTGTATGTATGTATGTATGTATGTGTGAGAGAGGTGGAATGAATTGCTCAAAAAATAGATATGCAAAACTGTGAAAAGAAAATCAAATGGCTCATAATCAGTGGAGGGATACTAAGAATGATATTTTGTGAAAAGTGAAATATATATGGTAAAGGAGTCGTTTTTCTGGTGAAGTTAAAGAGAAAAATGTGTGTTTTGCTCTATAATATGACAATATCAGAAAAAAACAGCAACTAAGAACTTTTCTGCACCCAGAGTACTGCCCTCAAAAATCACTTTCTAACAAATATGACCCATTTTGACCTCCTCCTTCCCTCAGGGGCAACATTTCAAGGATGGTTACAAAAAACTAATGTCTTCATACTATGAAACATTTTTCTTTATTATTATTATTATTATTATTATTATTATGCATGTCCTCCCCGCGGTTGGGTAGCATTTGAAAGACATGCGTGCATAAATGGGTGTGCCTTCGTTGAAGGTTGGGCATCGAGCTGGCACCTCGGCGTTTCGTAAAAATCTACTACCAATCATTAGCAGTCGCTGTGGCGACCCCTTACTGGGAAAAAGCCAAAAGACAAGCAAACAAACATTATTATTATTATTTTATCTTGTCTGCCCAACTGTCCTCAATTACAGATATGCAACTGTCAAATAAAGGCCAGGAATGCTTGATCCCATACACTTTTTTTACTGACCATCACTGTTACAGCAATGCTTGTGAACACCACCTTACACTTACTGCTCAAGGGAATATGCTGCAAATACGTGCCCTTGCCAACACCAAAAAAGTCAAGCTGACAATTTACTGATGAGTGCCCCACTCTCTGTTACTAGAAATGCAGGAAGATGCTTGACCACTGAGATATTAGGCAAGCTAGCAAGTACATTTTTTTAAAGAAACATTTAAAACTGATATCTTTGGTGATACCAATGACTCCAATGTTGATTATGTTACGTAAAGGGGTATAGAGGCCAAGCCCCCTTGCCCCATGAGGGATGTAGGGGCAAGAAGTGCCACAAAAAAAAAAAACCTTACAATTATTTGTGTGAATGCTGGTTCAGACTTTTTCTCACATTACATGACTGTCATTCAGAGAACAGAACCACTTGAGAACAGATTCAGAACATAACTTGAATTCTTCCAAACTAAATAATGTAACCAAGTTATTTTCTGGTACAAATCAGGAAACGCAGAACATACAGAAACCTTAACTCATTACATCCGAGTGACTTCCTGAGAAACAGTCTGTGATTTCACAAATCAGGTGCTGTAAATATGGGAACTCAGAGAATGCTGAACTACTGTTTAATTTCTTTTCAGGTAAGAAACTGTACAATAAGTTACTGCTATAAGTTTAAGATCATAAGCAAAGTGCTAAAATGGAAGGAAGTGAAATCTTTCCATTTTTAGCACTAGTTGCACTCTTCTGGCTCTCTGGGCACCTACACTTTACAGCAGCTGTAAAATCCTCTGCTGAGTATGAAAAAATTAGTTTTCAGTAAGTCAGAATATCACTGTTGACATTTCATGCTTTTTTGGCTTAAGGGACAGGAAGTGGTTTAACAGAGTGTAACAGTAAAGTCACTCGAAGGAATCCCTTTGCAGAAATGAAACGAGATAGAAGGCATGCTTTTCACACCATGAGAGGAGGACCACCAGTAGTTTACAGAAGGCAGCTACTGAATATGTCTCTCACAAGCTTCATACAGTTTTTCTTGGAATTTATGTACAATGTTTAAGGCAATGCTAAAGAGGGAGACAACTCTACATTAAGAAGAAAGTAGCATGCTGAAAATATGGGGTGCAGTTTTGCTTGCAATAGTTAACATTTTATAGAAGTGAAATATCTAGATATAGAGAACCTTGGGTTATCAATTAGTCAGTAGCTGTCAGTGGTTAGGAATGTAGCTTGGGGCCCATATTCTGGTAGTTTATTTTCATGATGTTCATCATCAGAGTCTTCTACATACTAAGCTGAAAACCAGTTCAGAGACCATAGATACAATAAGTACAGTACTACTGCACAGTGAGTGAAGCAGACAGAAGTCAGCAGGACTCTGAACTAGGACACATCTACATGTTTTATAAGCAGCCACTTTAAAACTCCTACAGCTACATATTTAACACAGGGGAGTAACCTCAACAAAAACAGCCACCAACTTCTGCAGTCTGAAGAAAACGAACAGTTCCTTTTCACATGTACATCAAAAGAAACAGAACTGTTATTTAACAGTAAGATGGTACAGTATGAAGAACTATCATGAAGGCTCAGAGTACAAGTTCAGGTGCCAAGCTAAGTAGTTCCACTGTTAAAAAGCTCTAAGTCCATCTCACCTTTGTTATTCTTCATAACACTGGCCTTCATCTTCATGTTGCTAACATTTGTGGACAACTACCATCTGCCCCCCCCCCCCCCCCCCCCACATGTAAACCATGTACTGTTTACCAGCACAGCTCAAAGTACAAGTTCCCTAGTGATTTTAGGAGAAGCCATGTCTGATTTAGCCAAGAAGGTATTCTAGATACATAAAGACTCTTGTTCACTGCAGACTTCAGAAGGATCACTCTGTTTGGGGAAGTGAAAAGAGTGATCTTGATAGTGTAAAAAACAAGTGGAGTACCATGTAGTCTTTCAGAAATGATGCAGTTACGATAAAAATTTAAACAGACATTATTTGCTTAGCTACAGTTTTGCAGCCATACGAACTCAAACTGCATTAGGCAGTGACCAAACCTCTATACTTTCACAGACACACACACACACACACACACACACACACACACACACACACACACACACACACACACACACGTGTACTCATAAAATCAACATGAAATCTGTTGTACAATGTTAAACAATACCGCCTCCCTAGCCAAATGATTTTAAATTCTACTTTCATAGTATACATTTTGTAATATGTCAAGCTATTTACTAACAGCTTGCTATAAAGAAATTATAAATCTTATACCATCCCACACTATTTAAAGGAAGCACACAAACTCAGACACAGCAATAACTTCTAAGAGAGCAATGATAGGTACAGATCTATCACCCTACCTAGCCCTTACTCTGCACATTTGATCACCATTGTTTCAACATCTGCAGTTGATAAAATGTGTTTGGACACTTTTCCAAACTTTTCCAAACACTTTAAGCAATCGATGAATTGAGTATGTGCCAAATTGTTGGCATCCTATATATATATATATATATATATATATATATATATATATATATATATATATATATATATATATATATATATATATATATATATATATATATATATATATACACACATACACACACACACACACACACACACACACACACACACACACACACACATATACACACACATACGTGCGTGAACACGCATGAAACACATTTAAAGCTATATTCTACAGATGCCAACTCTGTAAACTTATACAGATTATAGAAGGAAATAAATGCGTGAAGTGAGGAGACAGTAGCAGCCTCATTAAGGTTTGTGTGCTTTTATCTTCTCTGATTCAACTCAGGGCTTCCATCCAACATATTCGCATTAAAATCAGTGCAGTTTATAATGACTCAAAAAGTTCAAGTGACCTTCAACAACTGTTTGCTTTAATTTTAAAATACAAACACATACATTTAAATACAAATTCAACATTATTTGATCATAAAAGTATTTAATCCTGAAAATTCATAAAAATATATAATGATTAAGAATCCCTTAAGACCGACGCCTGGCTACAAATGTCAAGAAATAAGATAATTTCCACCTCTTTGCATTTAGCATACACATTATATGGACATTGGATTCCAGTTTATTTGTTAATATAGCAATAACCCACGCCTGGGTGTGGGTAATGCTAAATTTACCCACGGTTGGCGTGGTTTGGTCCCGAGGGCGAAGCCCGAGGACCAAACAGCCAACCGTGGGTAAATTTAGCATTACCCACACCCAGAAGTGGGTTATTGCTATTATACCATGACATTATTTAAGAAAAGAAACTGTTACTTTTCTTAAATAATGGCATAGTATAATGCCTGTTTACTGCCCTTCCGCAGATGTCTGGCATCCGCGGCAGTTCTGATGTACTGCGCGCCTGCGCAGTACATCAGAGCTGTGGGCAAAAGCAATGGAGAAAGCAAGATCTCTGTTGCTTTTTTTAGTGTTTCGCTATGTTAAATGAGTTTAACATAGCGAGACAGTTTTAAAATAAGCAACGGAGATGTCCGTTGCTTATTTTAAAACTGTCTCGCTATGTTAAACTCATTTAACATAGCGAAACATAAAAAGCAACGGAGATCTTGCTTTCTCCGTTGCTTTAAAACACTGTCTCGCTATGTTAAATGGGTTTAACATGGCGAGACAGCTTTAAAATAAGCAACGGAGATCTCCGTTGCTTATTTTAAAGCTGTCTCGCTATGTTAAACCCATTTAACATAGCGAGACAGTGTTTTAAAAAAACGAGTTATACTAATGGAAAAAAGTCCGGGCGTCCGGACCTTTTTCCATTAGTATAACTCGATTTACAACGGGCACGCTGGCCAATCAGCGTGCACGTTTTGGGGGGATCATGGTATAATAAAAGTTTTTTCTCCTGCCAAACAGGAGATTCAAATTGCCCCATCTTCCATAAGAGTTCACCTTTTCTAAAACAATAACAGAAAAAAATTTTAAACCATTTACTTTAATAGAATGTGTGTAAAGCGCTTTACATTGTTATTTTTAATAACATAATGATATTCTGCTATCCTCAGCTGCAACTTTATTTTAGTTTTTCCATTACAGAGTCACATTTGCCACAACAAGCTATTATAAACAACATAACAATTTATAAATTTAAAGTGCTGTTTACAGCCATAGGTCATACTCTGTTTTTATCCAAATAACATGGGCAGCTGATGATAGAGCTACAGGCTGCATAAAACCCAAAGGAATTTATTTTTTTCTTTCTTTTTCTGGGTTGTAATGCCTATCCTAAAACTATCACAACCTTTATCTAAACAAATTTTTAAACTAGCAAATCTAATAGGAAATTCAGAAGCTTCTCCAACAACCCCCAAGATGAGATTACTACCCAAAGTTTTCTCTCTCTCCCATATGACAACCCTTATGTTCCTAGCATCAACACAGTATTACAGACCTATTCATTAACCACAACCATTTTGAATGATATACATTAAGACTGCCATATTTAAATGCAGGGACTGTGCTATATCTCCTCATAGTGACTTGATGTGGGGGTGCAGCTACAGTTTTTTGACAGACTAGGAAGAAGATCCATAACTGTCTGAGGAAAACAGGTCACACTTACACCCTTCTCATAAAAGGGATGTCCAGAGAGCAAGACAGAGAGAAGTATGCCTCCCTGTCAGACAGGAAGTGATAAACAGAGCCACTGTTGTAAAGTGAGGGATGTGGGTCTCTAGCAGAGAAAGGAACAACTGTGAAGAGATACACAGAAAGGGGACCTGTATAACATGAAAGACAGAGTACCAGATATGTTGGCCTCTCAAGTGGGAGAGGAATTCAACTGTGAATTGTTTACCTGAACTGAATTTTATGGCATTTACCTAGACTGAATTGTGAATACCCTGTGTAATGTGACTGAAATGGTATGAAGGCACTCTAAACAACCTGCACTACACAAAATCATTGTAAATAAATTACACTGAAACCGCACATTGAGTCACCAGACTGTTTTCAGACATTACAGGATGGATATCTTGCACAGCTCTCATTAAGAGTTTCACTGAAATTTATTTGTGATACCCCTTTTTCAGGAACATAAAAACATGTTTCAGCTTCAGTCTTCAACACAGTAGTCATCTTTCAGAGTCTAATTAATTAATCTTTTTCATGTTACTTGCTTTCAAAGACTTTGGTTTGGCACTATAGTAATGTAAACAAATTATTATTCTAATATTCCATCTTAAATAATCAATAAATAACTTTTTAGAAACAACATCAACATACACCTCTGCATCAAAAGTTAAGAACCTTGCTGGGGGGTGTTTTAGATGACATTTCAGTAAATCAGCACTATTATTTATCTAGAACAAAATCCTTTTGGAAATCCCAACTTTACCATACCACATCAAAATAAATCCATAAAATTACTATAATGAGCATTTCCTCCAAGTAAGCCATGGCCCTATTACAGAAGCTGGGAACCATCACAGTCCCAGAAAGTCACACCAGACATGTGAAACCCTTTCTTTGAAACAAGAAAAAATATTTCTGATACCAATTCAAGATATGTACCTACCACATTAACTTTTTCTAGCCATAACATCCCTTCTCCAATTGCAAATGACTAACAAACTGTATCTCCTCCTAGAGGATTACAAAGTAGAATATTCAACAAAACTAATAAATAGTTCTTGATAAACTGATTGTTTTAATACAAAGAAAGTGAAAAGTATCATAAAGGGGTTAAGTAATTTACTACTTAAGTTAAAGATTCAGTTTTGCAGAATGCAACAGATACACAATGGGGCAAAATGGAATACTTTCACCTCACCTATGAACTCAAGGCATTTCTTAAAAAGATGGAATTATGGGCTTAATTACAGAGCAAAATTCATTAATTTGTTCATTTTGACACCCCCCCCCCACTGAGAAGATCAAACAATGTTGCATTACTAAATAAACTATATGAATACAATTCAGTATTACCACCATTTAACAAAAATCATTGGTTTATAGATCAATCATTTTCTTAATACAGTCCTCATGTCATCCCTGTGGTTGCGTGGGTTTCCTCTGGGTGCTCCGGTTTCCTCCCACATCCCAAAGACATGCTGTAGGTGGATTGGACACTCTAAATTAGCCCTAGGTGTGAGTGCGTGCGTGTGTGTGCCTTCTGTGGAAGGTTGGGTGCCGGGCTGGCAAGTTGACACCATACAACTCCACTGCCAATCGTGAGAGGACAGGTGACCTGCTGTGGCGACCCCGAACGGGGAAAAAGCCAAAAGACGAAGAAGTCCTCACTGTTTGTAATCATTAGCATATCACCTTTATCAGCTTTCAAATAAAACCTACAGCAATCAGCCATTAATTTATATAAAATAATTATTTTATCCCCAAAATATTATAAAATCTATTTTTCAAAATCTTGAGTATCTCTGTCTTGTACACATTCTCAAACACATTAATCAGAGAATTCAGTACTGGATTGTATAAAATAGGTATTTTGGCAATGTTCACACAAGTATACAGAAAATTCACAGAAACAGCAGACACCTTCAAATTAAGATCTCTAAAACCATTTTCACTGCAGTCAGTACACAAACATCGGCTCTCCTATTCACAATGAATACAAAGCCTCTCTAGCAAATTAAACTCAGTTTCTGTGAATATTAGACACATTAAATTAAATTACTTTTCAAATGGAGAAATTACTATCATCAGTGTGTTCCCCGGCCAGTGTGAGGATAGGGTAAATAACTCCCTGATCTGGTCCACTACGTCTTTCTTCAGCTGTAGAATGGCTTCTGTGGACACTGTACTTACTGGCACCAAATTGTGTGATGGTGCCAACCACAGAGGATGAAAGCTGCCCGACTCTATTACTGCTGACTGGTTGCTCACTTGTAAGCCTAAGTGAACGTAAACTAAACATATTCTACATTAACAAAAAAAAACCTCCTGCAAAAATACATACCAATAATTGCTAACTACTGTGTGGAGATAAAGAGTGTTGCCCAGGACCAGTACTTGACAATTTCCTTTAAAACAAAGTCATCAAATAAACAGGACTAAAATACACCACAAAAACATCAGAAGCATAAATAACAAACTGACTGAAATACATAGCTAGACAAACTTATTTTCTGATAAGCTGAAACATGGTTAAACTCAAATACCATGGATGAAGAAATTTTACCATCAGATATAATATAATATAATATAATATAATATAATATAACATACAATGCAATGATAATAATAACAACATAAATAGGAACCAACTGCATCACAAAGTGAGAGGGACCTGTAGCTCTTTTATACTCAGACTATATTACCATCATCAGATTATCAGTTAACAATCCCTAAGCTTAAATCATCATATAAATCCACCAAACACAAACTCTCACAAAAAAATCATGTTGTGGTCATCTATATCGCCCCAGACTCAAGCCCTAACAATGTAAACACAGTGGAAGACACAATGTTGGCTAACAACAACCCTTATTCAAAACCTAATTACTATTGTGAACAAACAGAAAACCCTAAAAAATAAACAGTAAACTTAATATGGCCCAAAATCAGCTTAATGCATCTACCCATTAGGGCAGACATAGTAACTGAAGAAAAAGCACACTTGACTGGATTTTGACAAATAACTCTAATCAAATCACACAGGTGGCAGTTCTACTTAATATCAAAGAGGATTAAGTGAGCGATCCTTGCAAAACTGCTCTCTACCAAGCAAAACAATGGATCACTTCAGAAAGCAGTCTAGCTCAATTAGATCATGCGCTAGTATGTAGTTAGGTTCATAGGTAAATACTAGGCTATCAGTCTTTATACTACTACATGCCTAGCCAATAACCAGAGGTTAGAATCAAATTCTGTAACTTGTATCTATGAGGTAAATACCTTAACCATTATGCCATCCCCTTTCCCCAAAAAGATGGCTAATAATGTATCAAGATTGAAATTACATGATGGAAATAATCTACTGGGTTCACAGGCAAATACTAGGCAATCAGTCTACAGACTATTACCAGCTTAGTTAATAATCAGAAGTCAGAATCAAATCCTGTACCTTGTATCTGAGAAGTAAAGATATTCACCGTTATACAAACTCCTCCCATGCCCCTGATGCTAGCTTTGTACAAATGATTTGCACTTTTTCACATGATGGAGCTGTGATATGGAAAGGGCTTTGTGGGGATATCACATCTGGAAAAAAATGGACAGCAAGTCAAACTCTTTGCTCTACTCTTGCCCACCCATTTTGATGAGGAACTCTGTACTACTTTACATTCACAGTTATTTATGTTAATGATGATGTTAAAGAAACTCTTACTGGTCTGCTTTAAACAAAGTTAAGCAAATACACAAATATAAGCAAGCATGTTACCAAAACTTAAACTTCAACTTCGCCAACACACATGCCATCATCAAAAATCCACTGAATGGACATTCAATTGAATATGCAGTAAAACAAACAAAAAAAAACTTTACTTCTATGCTTTTCTGGGGGGGGGGGGGGGCAGCCCCTTTGCATCCACCACACTCCTTATTACTTATACATACCTAGTTTGAGGTCACACAACAGTGGGGAAAAGGGAAAACTCCCAAAGCCCATTGTCACCACTTTTTGATCTAACAGGTTCTCTTCACGTTCCATGAACTGTGAATCAGTGATAAAACTCTCTTGATTCACATGCTGACAAGAAAGACATTCAAGCAAAGAAACTGCCCCCATATAACATTCTGCACAGGCTAAATTTTATTTTAACATAATTCTCTTTATTTTAAGCAATGCTGGACCAAATCCCCTCCTTTATTGATCAATACTGTCCACTTTAACTCCTTCATGAAAACACCTAATCAAACACCTTATAAAACAGTAACTTCTATCTAACAGAGGCTACAGTGTGTCAGCATAACTACACACAATGCAAACTGCTACACAGGCAGCCAAATTACAATCATTTACCATCATCTGCTAAATAAGCTGCAAATATGTAACTATTATTTAAATCTTCCTCTTTTGAGCATCCCCATCTAACCACTGTTCTTGTTTACATTACTTAAATTTCATACTTAACCCACTGCTTAACTGCTTCTGAAGAAGTCTGTTCTACTTTTCTCCTTAACGACTCTCTCCCTGAATGAGGTTACTCCTTGACTACTGCTCATTACTAATGAACTTATCTTACTTATCCAGCTCCACATCATCATCTCAGGTGCTTAGCTTGACTGGATTTTGTCTCAATTTACATTTTGTGAATAACTGTGTAATGTCTTAGGAATAATGAACAGCTTGGTAGTTATTGTGGACATCATCATGTTACTGTGCCAGGTTATACCCACTGTAAAACAATCTGTACTATGTTGGAACTTTTCTCCCAAGGCCTCCACTGAAAATGAGCCACAACTTACTTGGACAGCCTAGTAAGCAATAAAAATGACAATAAATCAGTACATTGCCTAAAACTATTAAGCGAGATAAAAATGGAGGAGTAACAACATTATAATGAAATGAGGAGGACAGTACAAACTGTAAATAATACTTGCATACTGTTTTCTGAATCTAATTCTTGTTCATGCTACCGCAACCTGAAAACACTTTATATAATAACTACAAATGAAATACAGCTCCATTGTATTATTATGATAGAAGGCTCACACTTATTACAGCTTGGTCTACTTGTACTAAGATGCAAAATGAAATCAGTTACCTAAATTTAGATAAGTTATCTCTTAATGTTAACACTTCACACCTTCCATGTTACCTGTTAAAAAAAGATTACAAAATGTAATGACTGAAACTTGGGAAATGTATTATATGAGAAAATGCAGTTCAGATCTTTTTCCACCCCTTTTTTATTTTATTATGCAGTTCAGAAATATGTCAACACTCAATGACCAACAGACCTGACAAGCCCTCACCAAAACCAAACTTGCTGAAACAGACACTGAACTCCATATTCTATGCAAAATCCCTGACAGTTAACAATCCTAGCCCATCCTAGGCCTGCAACCTAAAATTTATAGTAACTGAACTCAGCAAATATGTCAGACACCTGAGATAAGCATTAACAGATCAAGGCAAAAGAAAACATCAAAGGGAAATTAATGTAAAAATGTTTTTCAACAAATTAACATGTGCACATTATATTGAATGTAATGTGGAAACATCTTGCAAAAAAAATCAAAACACAAGCAAATTAAATGAGAAACAGGCCTGTTTACTCTGATGCCAACCTGTGCACCAAACACAAAAGAAAGTTGTTGGCTTAGTTGACAGTTACTCAAAACTGACTTAGTGGATGCAGCATCCTGACACCACAGTAACCACAGAACCAGTGACTGAAGTACTTAAAAGCTGTGAGACATGTACTGCTTAATGTGAATTTCTACACAGAAGGTCACACTTACTAAAGTATATTTGCTATGAGTGACTTGAAAAGTAACTCTACAGCGTGTGTGTGTGTGTGTGTGTGTGTGTGTGTGTGTGTGTGTGTGTGTGTGAATGCAAATGATAATATAAATGTAATATGCACATGCACACACAGTGCAGCATTAAGCATCTGAAGTCTGGAGTACACACACAGATGTGGTGCTTAACAATTAAAAAAGTAGTTCTTGTTAATGAAAATGTGACTATATGAAATGCTACAATTTACTGTGACTAAACAATGTATCTAAAACAATAAACCAAAAGGCCTAAAGCAAATGCTAACAGGACACTCTCAGGCAGTGAGTGGGTTATTAACGACCTTTGTGCTACTGTGCATTCTTAAGTCAGTGTGCTCATACAATGCTATTTTTTTCCAGGGGAAATATGCATACCTCCCAGGATGCCTTGGTAAACAAAAGTAAATGTCTCTGCTAGTATTTTTAGATGGGTTAATGAATAGCTCAGGCGTCAATTCAGACACTCTCTATTCACATATTATGCTCTCTTGCCCTTTATTATGAAGCACAGCAAACCCAAATCATGCAGCTCACATATGAATTTACATTTCATCGCTTTAATGCGTGAAAGCACTAGTGCACATGTATGGCACAATGAAAACAGACTGAAAATGTGCCCATCCTGCACATCTCGAAACATGCACCTATCTAACCTAGCCCAGCTCCTAGCTCCATATTTTCATTCTTTTTCTCTTTGTTACAGGGCACTTGGAATCTGCTGTCAAGGGGTAAAAAAGAAGCTGTTAAGGCAGTCTATATGCATGCTTATAAGCACTAAAATTTGCCTGCACTGCTCCAGTTGTCCTAGTAGCACAGAAACTACTAAACATTTGTTCAGGGATTACTTTTGCATCTGAAACTGGATGACACCACTTGTTTAGCTGTGCAAAGGTATGTAATTAAAATATGTTCTGATAGCATATTGATAGTTCCTGACATCTTCTCTTCAAAAGAGGAACTGAACTACCACTGTGTATATTATATATAACTGTTGTTGGCCGCTCTATCATGAGAGTAAAGAAAGCTGTTTCAGGCATCCAGAACAAAGCAAAAGTGATACAGAATCAGCTATGTGAAGTGCTGAAGGCTCTATCCTTAGAGGTGAATAAAGAGCAGTGAAAAAGAATGGACATTTCATAGGTTCATAGGTGTGTACTAGGCTAATGGCCCTGGAGCCTTTACAAACCTAGCCCACAGAAGTGCACTGGCATCATGCCGCCCGACATTAGTTCCCAGTACCTCTATCAAGTAGAGCCACTGGAGTGATTCTTCGGGGTGTACTTTCTATTTTCCATACACTCATCAAGATTTCTCTTGAAGAGGGCTAGTGTGGTGCTCTGTTTGACATGTATGGGAAGTCTATTCCAGAGCATGGGCCGTCTCTGGGTTATGAACCTGTCCCTCCAGCATGTTCTGTTGATTGTGGTAATGAGGTTGAGGTCTCTGGAGCATGTGGTATGGAGGGACTGGGATTTCTTTAGATGTAGCATTTCTAACAGAGCTGGGTTAGACATGTCTTTGCAAGTCAAGCAGTAATTGCCTCTTAGTAGACGATATGAGACAGTGAATAGCTGGAGTTTTTTGAGTCTGTCTGTGTAGGACATGTGTTTAAGGCCTAGGATCCTCTTCGTGAGGTACTTTTGTGGTCTTTCTAGCTGTTGCATGTGTCTAGTGAGGTACATGCCAAATGGGGCATTATATTTAATGACTGGCCTAATGAGGGAATAGTAGAGAGAGATGATGACCCCTTTCTTCCTGGATGCAAAACCCTTGGTAATGAGATGTGCCACATAGAAGGACTTTCTGACCACAGTGGCAATGTGGTGGTCAAAGGAGAGATTGCTGTCAACCTGTGTCCCCAGATCTCTTACAACACCTAAACAAGGTGAACAATATAGACATTCCAAACTAAGTATGAATAAAAACAGGTAAGGAAAGCCAGGCATCAAGAGTACAAAGATTTAGGACGGGGAATCTTATGCATCTTTATCAAAAAAGTGGAAGTTGGATGCACCATCTCTGTAGAATACCTCAATACAGGGAAAACAGCTGCAAACTTCAAGAAACAAAGGGAATAAGGGGAAGCCAAGCGGCAAGGAAATAGAAAGATGGAAAAAGGGGGCATGAGATCTGCAGCACTGACTACAGGCTCGCCATTAAAAAGCAAGCACACTAAACTGACACCATAATTCCTTTGACAAATATATATCCCTGTTAATAAAATAAAGTTCAACACAAAAAAAAAAATGGCACAGATCATAATTAAGTTCAAATACCACAAAAACACATATTGACAATAAACTTGAGCAGGAATGTACCAGATTTTTAGAAATTCATCTGTATACAAACCGGGAAAAGCCGAAAGACACAAACAATACAACTGACTCTTGGTGTGCACGATCATACCTAAAAAGTTATGTTGGATAAATATACTCATCTAGCTGCCTAACTACAAAATAATAAATAAACACAACTAACATTGTAAACATTTTCTTAAGAATGTCTGGTAGCTTAACCACAAAGCTAAGGAATGCATGCATCACAAAGAAAAATACATGAGAACATCTACTTCTAAGATCAATTCTGAAATTTCTTTCAACAAAAACCACCCGTCTTGGCAATGACAGCCACGAGTCTGAGTCAAGTCTGTGTTTTTCTTAAATTATCTTTTTAAAAGGAAATGTAAAAGCATAACATGTGTTCATAGTCATTAATACTGTCAGCAAATGAAATGTATAACTCATATGAGCCCTTTTTAAGTAAACTATGATTAAAATTTAAAGTTAGTAAATTAAATATCCACACAAGTTGTTTGTATGGTATACAGATATGAACATTTTGTTTGGACATATCCTGACCTAAAGTTTCTTAAAAAGATCATAAACCCACAAATGTTATAACTAGGACCTCTGGACTGTAATATCAAACTAAGAATAACTTAATTCACAAGGTAAAACTGTACACCAGGGATCTCAACTGAAATGACCACTGGTATTGTATGAAGACTAGCAAACTCTGAGAAAGGGGCACCTATCTCCAAGACAAAATAAAATGCAGGCTGTATAGCTAGAAGAGAAGTGTGGTTGCTTCCCTTACCTATAACCATGCTGGTTTGAAGGCTGCTTTAAGTCCAAGGTCCATGAGTAGGAGACCACTGCTGTACACAGAGATGGACAGTAAAAAATCAAAAACAATACGAAAGCCAACACACGTTTATAGCGTGATTTCAGCCTAATAACAGTTACAATAACTGAAGTACCTCAACATTCATCCAAATAATAAATAACAAGCTCATATGAGTATAACCATGTGACAAGTCACAACATTCATTATAAATTCTTTAAACTTGTTAATTAACTTAAAAATTAAGTTGTGAAAAAATGAAATAAACATGAAGCACTTTTTAAAACTAAGTTAAAAAAAAGTTCAAACTCTCATTCAGAATAATCATATTTTTGCACCTCTCTTGTTAAATATTGTTTTTATGGATATAAATGATTTCAACTTGAGAGGATGGCATTAAGCTTACCCTCTACATTAAGTTTTTTTTTTTACCACAAACATCCCCTGGAGTGCTTTGCTTGTTAACGTTTTCCAAAATACAAAATAAAAATCTAGTGAAGTTCCCACAAGCAATACTTTGTTCAAAATGGGCATTATGTGGTTCATTATTAACTATGCTGTAATAATACACAAGAATTCTTCTTCTTCTCATATGTCTTTCAGTTTTGCCTATGTAAAGGCAATATAGGACTCATATACATTGCCAGGAATTTTGAACTGATATAAGATTTTGTGTTACTAGTAGAGGATATTACATATTTATTTTCTGTTCTACCATATGAGACCGGTCTGAGCTGGTTTAATGAATATTTCTTAGCCATTCACAAAGTTGACATATATTATTTATTTATTTATTTTTACTGGCATTTGTTTAATGGGAAAGTCCAACATGATCCTCATTACCCATTTTCAGTGGAAGCCAAGACAGAAATGTTCCATGTGCAAAAATACAATATGCAAGAAAAAATATAATGTTACAATAAAGTAAGGAAAAGTAATACAATAGTAATGAGTCATAAAGTAAAAGTCAAACAATAATGGACAATAGAAAGAAATGCCATGGTAATAAACAAAAAAGAAAATGATGTAAGAGATAATCACAGTTAAAACAGGTGGAATACTACAAGTTTGTCAAGTAAGAGTTGAGGCAATATATAGTAGGTGGTACAAGCTTGGGAAATTAGCAAGTAGACATGCAGCAAAATTCAGAAAGTTTAGCACAGGAATGTACAGTGGATATAAAAAGTGTACACAGCCCTGTTAAAATGCCAGGCTTTTGTGATATAAAAAAATGACACCACAATAAATTACTTCAAAACTTTTCCCACCTTTAATGTGACCTATAACTTGTACAATTCAATTGAAAAACAAACAAATCTGTTAGGAGAAAAAATATAAAAAAAAGTACAATAAGCTGGTTGCATAAGTGTGCTCACCCTTAAACTAATATTTTGTTGAAGCACCTTTTGATTTAATTACAGGATTCAGTCTTCTTGGGTAGGAGTCTATCAGCATGGCACATCTTGACTTGGCAATATTTGCCCACTCTTCCTTGCAAAAGTGCTCCAAATCTGTCAGATTCCAAGGGCATCTCTTGTGCACAGCCCTCTTCAGGTCACCCCACAGGTTTTCTATTAGATTTAGGTCTGGGTTCTGGCTGGGCTATTCCAAAACTCTAATTTTCTTCTGGTGAAGCCATTCTTTTGTGGATTTGGATGTATGCTTGGGGTCACTGTCGTGTTGAAAGGTGAAATTCCTCTTCATCTTCAGCTTTCTAGCAGACGCCTGAAGGTTTTGGGCCAAAAGTGACTGGTATTTGGAACTGTTCATAATTTCCTCCACCTTGACTAAAGCTCCAGTTCCAGCTGAAGAAAAGCAACCCAAAAGCATGATACTGCCACCACCATGATTCACCATGGAGATGGTGTTCTTTTGGTGATGCAAAGTGTTGTTTTTGCTCCAAACATACCTTTTGGAATTGTGGCCAAAAATTTCAACCTTGGTCTCATCAGACTATAACACATTTTCCCACATGCTTTTGGGAGACTTGATGTATTGTTTTGCAAATTTTAGCCAGGCCTGGATGTTTTTCTGTGTAAGAAAAGGCTTCCATCTTGCAACTCTAACCCATAGTCCAGACATATGGAGAATACAGGAGATTGTTGTCACATGTAGTACACAACCAGTACTTGCCAGAAATTCCTGCACCTCCTTCGGTGTTGCTGTAGCTCTCTTGGCAGCCTCCCTGACCAGTTTTCATCTGGTCTTTTCATCAGTTTTGGAGGGATGTCCAGTTCGTCACTGTTGTCCCATATTTTCTCCACTTTTGAATGACTGTCTTCACTGTGTTCCATGGTATATCCAATGCTGTGAAAATCTTTTTGTACCCTTCTCCTGACTGATACCTTTCAACAAGGTCTATATTATATAAACAAAGCATTAAAATGTCGACTCACCTTTGATCGACCCCTATTCCACAAAGATGCATAACGTCGAACGGCCAAATCATCGATTTCTTTCCAAGGGAAAGAAATCGGATGGCTGTTCTTTTAAATCTGCCCTTTTCCCGACTGTAGTGCAATCTCGGAGTTGGTATATTTAGTTAGGGGGGTGGGGGGGCATAGCCCCCACACATTGGGGGTGTGTGGGGGGCAAAGCCCCTCACTTTAATAGTGTTTGTTGTAATGCAGTGTGTGGGTTTGGGCTACTGATTTCTTTCCCTTGGAAAGGAATCTATGATTTGAGGGTTCGACATTGTGCAGTTTCGAGAAATAGGGGTCGATCAAAGGTGAGTTGACATTTTAATGCTTCGTTTATATAATATAAACCCTTTCAACAATGAGATCTCTTTGATGCTTTGTAAGCAATCTGGGAACCATGGCTTTTGCTGTAGCAGGCAACTGAGTAAAAGTCAGGAAAATCCTACTAGGACAGCTGAACTTTATTTGGGGTTAATCAGAGTCTCTTTAATTGATGGCAGGTGTATACCCAAGAAGACCGAATGGTGCAATTAAATCAAAAGGTGCTTTAACAAAGTATTAGTTTAAGGGTGCCCACACTTATGCAACCAGCTTATTGTACGTTTTTTATTTTTTATACTTTTTCCCCTAACAGATTTGTTTGTTTTTCAATTGAACTGTACAGGTGGTCACATTAAAGGTGGGAAAAGTCTTGAAATGATTTATTGTGGTCTCATTTTTTTATATTACAAAAACCTGGCATTTTAACAGGGGTGTGTACACTTTTTATATCCACTGTAGTTGGAGGAGGACAGAAAAGAGATAAACGTCAAAATGAGTATTGTTAGTAGTAATATACAGAGATGTGGAAGGTCATTCATTAATTGAAACAGTGAAAATAGCATAGTGGAGTGTCAGAGCTCACAGAGAAGAAGTACACGAGTACAGCCAAGACTTAGATAAGAATTCCTTTAGTGTGGTTTGAAGGAATAATGGTTTGAATTAGACCTAATGGCAGAGATATGGAGGTCCAAGTTTTGGCTGCAAAATATGAGAAGAGTCTGTCTAATGATATTGCTATTACAGATCAGTTAATTTAAAAAATATTTTTTTCTTTTGAAGGTGAATTTTTTCAACTAGCAAAGGTTGTGATGTGGGCAGTCTGTGCTCCAGTGTTTGCCAACTTATGTTTATGTTACTGGGAGTGTATGTGTTTAACTCTTCCATTCTTCCACTCAGGATAACTTAGGTTGTTGAACACACATGGATGACTTGTTTATTTTACGGACAGAAACTGAGGAACACTTTTAGTTATTTGGCAAGCACTACATACTTCTTATACATTTACTTGTATTTGGTTATCAGCTATGATTAATAATTTAGATGTGAAACTTTCCAAAACAAATACCATTCACTAAATCTTTAGCTTCAACCATTTTTAGATGGCCAACTTTTTCCAACTATTACTTATATTACACCATCTGTCACCCTAAATGGCAGAGAAACAATTTGGTTAAAGTACAATATGTTAAGTTTTCTAAAATTATTTCAGATGATGAAGTGTTTCTAGCAGAACGTGAGATCCAAAAAGGAATGCTATTATTAAGGGATTATCTTATTTTCCTTACAAACTTTTAAAGATGTGTTTAATTATAGGCATAACAAGATTTTCTCCTATTCTGATCAGTGATCGTTTATTCTAACATTATTAGTCAATGCTCAACAACAGAAACATTCTATAGCATGAATTCTTCCTATTCACCTAATATTAACGTGATCCAAAATATTGTTACAGAGAACTAGTTAGTTACCCTCAGTTTGAAGGAATTAGTTAAAGGAGTCAGAAGAGAGCCCAGTTTTATTTTTAAGACTAGAAAAATATTAAGAATAAACCACAGAAAAATACATATCCCATTAATGTTAATTACAGAACACATGGCATGTACAAATGTGGCAATTGTGCCCAATCTCAAGCTATAGATGGGAGAACAAAAATATTAAGATTTGTAATTATGTTACACCCTTTAAATGCACCTGGACATTTTAACTGTCAGACAGCACGTGTGGTATACATTAGTACATATGAGTCCTGCCAGGCTTTTTATGTAGGCAAAACTGAAAGGCAATTGAAGAGGACAATTTACAAGCATTATTACAATACAGTTAAAACAACCCAAATAATGCCCTTTTCTAAGCATAGTATTGCTGGTGGGAACTTATCTAGATTTTTGTTTTTGAAAACAAGCAAAATGGAGAAGTCTTTTGGCAGACTAAGCTTAATACCACCCTCGCATGTTTAAATGATTTTATTGCCATGAAAAATGTAGTAAATATCATAGTAGCAAAATTATGATCATTTTCAATGGGAATTTGAACTTTTTTTAAAAAAAAACTTATTTTAAAGAGTGACAACTATTTTTTACTTAATTTTAAACAAGTTTATTTTTAGATAAATTAGCAAGTTTAAATGTATTATTATAGCACTTTTCAACTAAAAAAACAATCATACAATCTTTTTACTTCTTATTTAAATAAATAATGATGCCTATGTAACAGTTGCTAAGACAAAAACGCTTAATAAAAATATATTTTGTTTTATTGGTCTGGTTTTAGTATTGGTTAATTCTCAAGGGTATGCTAAAACAGCTAATTTTTTTTTAAATATTCTTTGTATAAAATTATATCTACATAAATCAAAATCATTAGTACTGTGGATGCAAGACAGCTATAAAACCATTTCATAAACAAGATCCTATTCATCTGACCACTACAGGCAGTCATGTATACTTGAACCATGTACAAATAATCAGAAATATAAGGGATGTCTAGGTAAAGAGGGTCTGCTATTAAATTAAAAAAGAAAAAAAAATGTACTTAGGGCAAAAATACACCAAAAGAAAAAATGTTTTGTTGGAGGTACTGATGGTCTCAAAATAGGACAAAGGTATTGAGTAATTACACTATATCTTAAGTTAATAGGATACTGACACAAAACAGTAAAAAAGGTTAAGTACGCTTCCAGGTTTCAAGAGAATTATTTCTAGCAAGAAATGTACTGCCTGCCAAGAAGACACATCAAGCACCATCCTCATATGGAAAATCCATAACCATTCCCCTCCCAGCAAGTACATCTCATCCTAGGAAGAATTAACTCATTCCTCCACTGCCTGTGATCTTACTTTGGGAGGATAATACATGGCTCGTCTTCAAGTGTGCCCTACTAGAGATAAAAGAAAACCATGGTCCAGCTCGACTGAGATTCAACTAGCTGCTCTGTAATAGCAACCCCTAGTGAAGAAAGAAGGAATTAAAGCAAGAGGTATATAACAAGCTAACAGCGGAGATGGACAAGACACCTCATAGTGACAAAGGGTAGACAGAAGGATAGGCTTACAGGTTAAACAGGGACAAAGAATGCTAATCCCTAAGGCTAACCAGAATACAGAGGCAGGCTTCGAAAATACTTTCAGACATGCAGCTGACAGTATTGCTGCTTACTACACTGACTCCACATCAGAGACAGTAAATAGACCAACTAAGAATACAGGCCGGCTAGTGTTTTAAAAAAATAATACAATAATACAAAAGAATGAAAAATATAGTACTCTCCTCCATGAGCATTTTCTACCACTCCTCCTTAAACTCACACAAAAAGCTCATGCTAGCAGTATGTAATTCCAGTCTACTTTCCCACTTAACAACACTGGCAAGTGCATAATCTCCAGTGCCTTATACCTAAAACATACATCCCTGATACCACAAGGAGTGTTACAAATAAATAAATAATCTGTATCCATCCAGTCTCACCAGTGTCAAAACAATCACAAAGCAACACGGGATAGCCTTTCTGAAAGTGTCTCTGTCCTAAAATAAAGGCCTGACATACATAACGTGCTTGTTTTTTTCATTTTTTAAAGATTTTTGCCTTTCTTCTGCACAACTCAGAAAGTCAAGACAAGAATTTTTGCTGTTTCCTTTCATGAGGCAGCACACTTAAATAAAACATGATTAAGCAATAAAAGGAAAACTTTTAAATGTATGGGAACAAAACAAATGCTGCTGCCTTGTAACATCTGAAGAGGTCAATACTTTCAAACAAAACCTTACAACACAGCCACTTCTCTAGCATACTTCAAGAATGTGCCAGTGGCTATTTCCCACATATAGGCCAAACTGCCCATTTTTGTACATCAAAAAATATCTGCATGCAAAATATCTGTCATATTACAAGTAAGCATTTTCTATACTTGTGTTCCTCTTAAAAGATCACAAAAATGTATATTTCACTTCTAATTTAAAAACAGAAAGTACTGCTAAAAGTACAAACCAGCAACTGACTCTGAATGCTACAATTTTTGAGCCTTATTTAGCAAAACTTTCTGTGTAGCCATTTTTAGGATACCTCATGAAACTGACACCTGCCATCTACTTCAACACAACATAACAGACAGCAAAAGGCTATTTCTTTCTTCATAGCTACATCCGTCTGCTCATACTTCCTCATCTTGCTCACCAAGCACATTCACTCATTTGTAATGTGGTCTATTTACAATGCAAATGAAACATGTCACTGATAAATTATTGTTCATCATTGATGTTCCTATTGTGTTAAAATATAACCCATGAAATTATTCCAGGTAATTTCCACTTTTATATCAGAAATACAAATTCATCACCTCTTAAGTTCATATTACAGCTTTATGTTCGCTAATGTGAATGTATCACGCACTAGAGAAACAAGGAAGTTCGTACTGCAGCAGTATGTTGTTCTTAATACATATATCACACCCAAGAGAAAGTTACTTAGTGCCATGCTATTTCAGCCTTAGCATCCAATGAAGAGAAACATAATTCCACAGTGGCATTCATATTTCATTTGCATTAATAAGATTCGTGGAGCATGGACCCCAGTCTTTTACAGGCTAAAAGCAACAATAGGAAATATAAATAGCCATCAGTTAGTAAAATGCTTCAGTTAACCAGGTATCTGATAACCTAACAGAGGTTCTAAGAAAATTATTTTTCAATTAATCTCTGTATTTATTCTATACAATTTAAACATACTGTACTTCATAATATTGTTTCATTTCTGTCTAAAAGCTTCTTAACCGTACCTCCACTTTCATTTTTAACTTGTTCGAAAAACAAGAAAATAAATCCTGCAATTCTTGCCTTATTCATTGTTTCCTCCATTAAATTCTCTATTCTATTTCAGGGCCACAGGGGCTGCAGTCTGGAAAGTATCCCTGTGAACAATGGGCATAAGGTGGAAAACCAAAGATGGGCAAGAACCAAAACTGAACAGAGCTCCAGTTCAGTGCTCAGATACATTCACACTGACTACATACATAACTACAGGCAAGTTACAGGATGGCCAGTTTACCAATCATAATGTCTTAGGGATGTGGGAGAAAACCAGACTCTCTGATGGTAACACATGTAGATACAGGAAGGATGAACAAACTCCACAAAGAAGACACCCCAGCAATGAGCCAAACATAAAAAAAAAACAAGTGATGTGAGATAACCATGCTAACCACTGCACCACAGCTCTAATGCACTGTTTCCCTGTTGTTCAGTCATTTAATCAAGTTCAGTGCTTACTGGCTTCAAGGACTTATGCATACCAACCCAATATGTCAACAAATGCTTCTTCCATTCTTGTAAATTCACAATTATTACTTCAGCACAGTACAGAGGTGACTTGTACATGCTTTCACTATGCTGGATAATTTAATTGACCATATTTGTCCTCTGCTTATCTCTCTACATGTACGCATGATTCCTCATTTGGAAATTACACACTAGAATTGCTCACTTGATATCCCATTATGTGTGTAAATATTAAACATACTACTCAGTTATAACTCCAATAAATCTTGTAAATATTGTACATATCTTCCTTTGGCACAATTGCTGCAAACTGTTGCTTATGCTGTTATCTCTCATTCCTGCTAATGTAATGACATCTTTATGTTCATGAAAATGTACAGCCTTTACTTCAGTAAAAATGTTTATCCGTTTTAGCCTGTCTCTGCTTCAGGCTTTCCTGTTATCAGGGTATTCTCTAGCAAATAATCTTCACATTACATTGTCAAAACATCTCAACTTTAGTTTTGCTATCAGATTTCCAGCGAAATGTTTGGGTTTATTTCTTTAAGTATTGACTGAAATTATCTTCTTATAATCCATGGAATTCTCAAAAGTTTTCACCAACACAAAAGTTCAAAGGCATTAATTTTCTGGGACACGGTGATGTCCTTCTCTTCTATGTTGCAGTATTCCTAACTTTTGGGTTAGCCTCCGCCTAGCAACCCAAACGTCCACCCAGTATACAAAAACGTTAGTCACTGCAAGGTACATGGGATGTCTGACGTTGGCCGTAGGGTGAATGGGCCATAAAAGTGACGTCTGCATATACCTTCCTCAGAACTTCTCTGCCTCCAGTCGAACATCAGCTCGTCCTGCCGTTTCTGCTGTTGGATCCTGCAAGTTTAACTCATTCACTCCAATGGCGCTCAGGAAGTTTGCACTATAACTTCCATTGTGTGAAGCTTAAGCCTTCTGACAGAACAAATTATGTCCTCACATTTAAAACAAATGTTCATATCTCAGGAATCGTAGAGATTATGACAAAGTATAAATGGTAAACTCTTCAGCACAAACTATTTTATAGTGGTAGCATTCTTTAGGTTCTGGGTCTTAAACCAAATTTTATAAGTCACAGTAAACACAGGAACTATAACATTTGTAATATTTTGTAAACAACTTACAATATCTCAGCAATCACTCAAGTTACACACATACTTGTCAGCAGCATTTTATTCATCTAGCTGAGAGCTTTAATTTGAAACTAAGGAGTTCTGCCTGTGTTACCTGGTTTCTGAGATATTTAGAAAAATGTAGCAATTATATCTATATAAATTAATGTCATAAAAACAGCAGTTAATATCTATTTACTTACACTAGACAGAGGTCAAATATTAATGCAGCTGAGTTTGCTACTGTGTAAGCTTTAAGATGAAATCTTTCAAAACCTTGTACATAGCATGGTTTTGGAATTATTGATGCAAATATGAACAAGCCATATCTGGCGTCTAGGGGGGTCAAAAGGAGTTAACTGTAGCTGCACCTGGAGGCGTCACTCAGATGTAATGAGTTGAGATAAGTATCCCAGTGGGGCCTTTTTTCTTGTTCTTGTTTTGGTCACTGCATCACCGCCCAGGTTCATGTCATCCAGGAAAGGAAAGTGTAGGTGTGGACGTCAGATCCCCCATAAGGAAGCCCATGACCTGTGCTTGTTCTGCCTAGGGCTCAACCACGACCATAAATCTTGCACGATTTGTCAGGCCTTTGTTCCAAAGACTCTTCGCAGCCGTCTGCACACTCTTGATATCTATTTAGGAAACCAAAGACTTAAACATCTTGCTCATGTGATGAAAGGGCCATCCGGTAAGACCGCTGAGCCACCAAAAAAGAAGGCCAAAGTTACCAGACCTGAGCCTACTGCTGCACCTCTTCCACCCAATGTTCCCCCTGTGGCCGACGTACGGAATTAGCTGTTGCTGTACATTGGGTACCAAGGGCTGAAACCAGGTCCATGGAGGTTATGCAGACGCCAGGTACAGGTTTCAAAACTTTTGGCTGATCTCCCAGATTCGCCCACTAAGTCTCAAATCTCTAACCTAATCTCCCTGTCTTCACAAGTAACAAGACACTATCAAATGCAGTTATAATGTTGCATAGGCCTCGGCCAGATTAGCAGCTTCTGCCTCAGTGCTCAGAAGGTACTCTAGGGTGAGATTCCAACCTCTACCTGACGATATCAGAGTTAAACTCCTAGATGACCCCCCCCCCCGGACAATACTGCCCCATTTGGGGCCAAAGTGGCAGTGCTTTTCAAGCCCTTCAACAGAAGGGGAAGAATTACAGGATTTGAAGCATTTGTTTGTGTCCCCAATTCCTGAATTCCACAGGAATTATCCCACTAAGACACAATTCATTATGAAACATTCAGCTCCTACTCCTCATACTAGGGGTAAGAAGAGCTCCAGGAAGCAGCAGCCACCTTCCAGACCTGCTCAGACTACAACCCAGAACCTCCATTTCAGGACAAGACAAGTAGTCTGTGACTACCTGCCTTCTCCTCCACCTCCTCCAGCTTCCATACCCCTTTCCCAGAGGCTCTCTCACTGTCTTCCCATCTGGAAAAGCATTACCTCAGACAAGTGGGTCTTATCAATTATAGAAAAAGGGCTACTTTATGACTTGGAACATTCCTCCCTTCTTAAGAGGCATCCCACAACCACCAAAGGAACAATCTCCAGACAGTCATTTGTGTTCTGCAGTCCCTTGGTTTCACTATCAATTTCCCCAAATCAACTTAAACCCCTCCCAGAACCAAGTTTTCCTGGGCTGCAGAATCAGGACACTTGTTATGTGGGCATTCCTCCCTCCCCAAAATGTGGAAATCCTGAAAGAATACCTACTGTCTGTCCTCCAAACCCCTACAATGACAGCAAGAGAATATCTCGGACTCCTGAGACATATACCCATGTTACCCCTCGCAGGACCCCACATGAGGAAACTTCAGTGGTACCTTAGGTCCACATGGACCCAACACTCCTACCCCATGGACCACTCCATTCCCTTCCTATCATGCCTAAGGAAGGAGATCCTTTGGTGGGTGGATCAACTCGCTCTCAATCCAGGACTTCCCTTGCAACCCCTCACTCCAGTCCAGGAAATGTACACAGATGCTTCAGACCCGGGTTGGGAGGCTACTATGGGCAGCTTGAAGGTCCAAGGCACACGAACAGACCCCTTCAACATTAGGCAGATGAGGGCCCTCATCTTTGCACTGAAGGCCTTCCAAAACAATCTGAAGCAAGGGCAACTGAAGTTGTTCACAGACAACACTACTGTTCTTTGGTATGTGAACAAACAGGGAGGAACAGGATCTTACTTGCTATGCAGACTTGAATCTGAGCCTGGGAATTAGCTGCCCAGCATGGAGTCACTCTGCAGGTGGTCTACATTCCTTCAGCTCAGAACACTCTGGCAGACTCCCTGAGCAGGTCCATGTCACAATCCCATAAATGGATGCTACACAGGGATGTGTTTCTGGACATAGTCCATAGGTGGGGTACCCTACAAATAGATCTGTTTGCCTCTCCTCTGAACAGACAATTTCCTCAGTTTTGTATTAGGGCACCCAGCTCCTTAGCGAGGGCAACAGATGCCTTCTCTATCTCATGGAAGGGGATGTTTCTCTACACATCCCCTCCCCCCTTCCCACTCTTACAAAAAGTCCAAATGAAAATTCATCAGGACAAACCAAAAATCTTGTTGGTGACTCCCTTTTGGCCAAGACAGCACTGGTTCCCCCGCCTTCTGCATTCAGCCAAGGGCAATCATCACAAATTACCTCACAGAGTGGACCTACTCACACAGTACAAGGGATCACTAATCCATCCCCACTTGGAATCTCTGTGCCTAACCCTGTGGGTGATAGGGTTTTGATCCCTTTCCACCGTATTTGCACTAAGCACGTGCTTAATGTCCTACAGAAGGCCAGGAAACCCAATACTAGGAGATCCTATCTGTCTAAATGGAAAAGGTTCTCTATTTGGTGTCTTAAAAGACAGCTAGATCAATTTCAAGGTGAGGTCTCCTTAGTGTTGTCCTATCTGTGTGAATTGTTGGAGGCAGGGTTGGCATATTCTTCTGTTAAGGCCCACCTTGCTGCTATTTCAGCCTGTCTGCCACTTGACCCTACACTTGCTTCCAGACTTCAAGTAAAGTTATTCCTGAAGGGAGTACTACATCTCAGCCCCCCCCCCCCCCCAGAAGGCCAGTTTCACCACCCTGGGACCTGAATTATGTGCTAGAGAAACTCACTGTTGCTCCATTTGAGTCAGTGGCTATAGCCTCTCCAAAATACTGCACCTGGAAAACTGTGCTTTTGATGGCTCTGACATCGGCCAGGAGAATGTCAGAACTCCAGGCCCTTATAGTCACCCCACCCTTTTTAATCTTCCACAAGGATAGGTTAACCCTACGGACTAACCCCTCTTTCATGCCTAAGGTGGTCAATGAGTTGCCCCTGAACCAATGTATCCACCTCCCCATCTTTTTTCCACAACCCCAGAATGACAGTGAGAGAGTCCTGCATTCTCTGTACAGTCACAGACAACTTAGATTCTACTAGACAAGACCAAATCCTTTAGGAGATCAGAGCAACTGTTTGTCTCCTTTCACCCCAAGGATCTGGGGAAAGCGTGACAAAACAGATTATTTCTGCTTGGATTTCATGGCCATCCCCTTCTGTTACACCTATCACGGCGAACACCTAGACTCTCTAAACTTAAGGCCCATTCTACTAGAGCCATGGCCTCATCTGGAGCTTTCTTTAAGGGGCTGGACACTGCTACTATTCTAGAAACAGCTACCTGGACATTTGTCTATACCTTCACCAAACATTACAAACTGGACAATATCTCCAGATCTAGAGCAGGTTTTGCCAGGGCAATCCTGCATGGATTTTTGGAAAATAGTTAAACCACCCTTGTCTTCTTCCCTGTGAGCTATGGCACTCACCTAAAGGTTATGAATACTGCAAAATGAGAAAAGAAAGACATAGAATAGTTTTGTAAAATCTTACCATAACCATAGATGTCCTTCTCTTCCATGTTGCAGCATTCTATCCTACCCTCCTACCCCCTGAAAAAGTTTTGCTGGATGACTCAGGACTTGTGCAGCTATTCTGGGACTGGGTTCCAACTGGGGCATTCAGTTCTGTGGAAGGTACATGCAGACATCACTTTTATGGCCCATGCATCCTATTGCCAATGTTAGATGCCCCACGTAACTTACACTGACTAAAGCTTGTGTATACTGACCGGACATTCGGGTCGCTAGGCGGAGGCTAACCCAAAGGTTATGAACACTGCAACATGGAAGAGAAGGACATCTATGGTTAGGGTAAAATTTTACACAACTATTCTTTATTTCTAGTTCACTTCTTACAGCTATACATTATTGCTGGGAAAATCATAGCTTTGACTATAAGTATCTGCTGACAATGAAATATCTTTGTTCTTTAAAATCTTCTTCAGATTTGCCATAGCTTTCTGAAAGTGTCTTGATTTCATGACTGCACTCACCATTTGCAAAGATCTTTCAGCTCTAGAAAGAAAAAATTCTCACTGCCTCCACTTCTTCCTCATCTATCTGCAAAGCCTTGCTACGGCTAGAGTCTAGATGACATAATTTTTAGTTAAATGCTGAGTAAGAAGCTAGCTTGTGCACTTTCTATTTGTATCCTCATCAACAAGCTCTTCAACTCCTCTTCACATTTAGCTATCAGAGTGCTATCATCTGCATATAGGAAGTTGTTAATACTTCTGGCAATTTTAATTCTAGCATCTGATTCATATAGCCTAGTATTTTATATAAACATATTTACCACATACATTAAATAAATAGGGTAGCAATATACTGCTTCATCATACACTTTCTCAAGTCTTTAACCAGTCAGTTACAGAGCTAACCCTTCTGGTGCCTGGGAACGTTTTCTGATCTAATACCCCCTTCAATTTTAAGTTGACAGAAAAAAAAAAAAAACTCTGTTTCTAACTGTAACAAACCCTGTGCCACAAGTGAAACAAGTGGTTTGCTACACCTAACAGAGAGAGCTGAGTGCTTCAGCCCTTAAGCATTAACCATGCTAGCATGTGAAATAAGTTTAACTATTCAATACTTTTTAACACTGCCCTCTTTTTGAGTCTGGAACATAAACTGACCTTTTCCAATTCACTGGCCACTACCGCGTTTTCCAAATGCTGGCAAATTCCTAACAACATTTTAACAGCATCATTCTGTATGATTCTAAACAATTCCATCTCAGACTTTTCAAATGCGCCTACTATTAGGAACTGTACCTATTTTGAATCCTGATTAACTCCTGCATAGGCTGTACCTATTTTTACAGTGTGTTCCTATTTTCAGGCTTGATTTACCCCTCCACACAATTTTCTGAATCCCCCTCATCACTTGTGATTTTTGAAGCTGCCTAGTATACAGAAAACCAGAGGGAGAAGGGGAGATCTAGATTTAGGAACACGTGTTGGCACAGGGACCAAAGAGATTTCAGATACCACTGTATCTTTCTCAAGTGGAGTTTTGCCAAGGGCATCATGAGAATTATAGAAGCCATGATACCAAAAATCCTGAAGTATTCCCATACAGTGACCAAAGTCTGAGTGGAAAACCCTAGAAATACCTCTAGATAAACATCTATTGTTTTTTTCTTTGGAAGAAAAGCTCTTTGAACTGCTGCATCTAGCTGACATCCCAAAAACACAATCTTGTGTGAAATATGAGGAAAGAGTTTTGAATGTTCTCTTGGAATCGCAGCTTTTGTAAGAGATCTCTCACCCAAGACAGACAGACATTCGTAATAATTTGAAAAACATTCTGTGAAGATAAGCAAATTGTCTAAATATGGAAAAATGTGGATTCTCTGTAGCCTGCAATCAGCTGTAACCTGAGCTAGAATGAAAACTCAAGGTGAAGTGAGTAGTCTAAAGGCTAAGGCAGAAAACTGATACTGTGACCCAAACACACAAAACTTTAAGAAACACCTGCAATCAGGATGAATAGGAATGTGGTGATAAGCATATTTTAAATCTAATATTATAAGAAAACTTGAATGAGGAAGAAGAGGTAACAGGCTGTGAAATGACATTTTGAATTTAGGTACTATGACAAACCAGTTTAGGAAAGAAAGATCCAGAACTGGCCTCAATCCATTTTCTTCTTTTGCACTAAGAACATCCTTGAATAAAATCCTTTCACACCTGGGAAGGGGGACCTGAATCTATCCCACCCTGGGACAGCATGAGATGAAGGGATGGACGGAAACAAAAGAGTCTGGTCTGGAGGATGAGGAATTACCCCCCCCTGGAAAGGAAGAACTCCCTCCCACTGACATATATAACCTTCATAAATGATCTTCAGAACTAGTTTATCTGAAAATATTGGTTGCCAAAGAGAAAAGTGTGAATTTGGGCTCTCTGGAAGAAAACAGGGACTGCCGGGGGGGGGGGGGGGGGCAAAGTCTCTTAAATAGTCATTTTGACTTATTGGGCTGTCCTTGGTTTTGGCAGTTTTCAGAATTCTTCTTGGAATCCCCTTAGCATTTCTCCCTAAACATCTGTTTACCTGTATTTTGTTGAAACTCTTTATTTTGTTTCTTACTAAAGCTGGATAAGGAGTTAAAGAATCCCTTGGAAAGCTTGGAAAAGGAGGACTGAAAAATCTTAAGCAATTCCCTGAATCAGCTTATCCCTCTCATCACACGTTTAGATAACCTCTGCAGCGGTGGGGCCAAAACCTTAACCTTCATCAAAAACAGAATTTAAAACCTCATTTTTATCATCTGGAAGGTTCAGAGAAGACAGCTATGCAAACTTCCTCAAGACAGTACCAGCTGTTATAGCCCTTGAAGACAGAACAGTCAGAAACACAGTGTAAGAATGAGTACTGACTTGAACTATAGAAGAAAATACATTATTTAAAGCAGATTCTTTACAAGAAGAAAGCAGACAAAGCATTCCTCATACTTTCACAATTAGTCAGAAAAAAAAACTTAACATGAGCCTGATAATTCAAAATTATGAAAATCAAAGTTACAGAAGCATACACTATTTCCCATACTTACCAATAATCTTCCCATCCTTAACAAAAAGAGTAGGATTAGAAACTAAGTGTTTAGCAGCAGAAAAATTAACTAAAGCTATAGCTGCTTGATCAAATTTGGGTAGTGTACAACAACTGAAAAGACTGGGGAACTTTATGCATCCTCTATGCCTTTTTAGGGGCAGCTTGCTGACTGCCAGGAAAACTGCAGGCAGTAACGCACACATCCTCCAAAACTGATAGAATTTGAGAAATGGATGCAGATTCTGGAAATTCCTTTTGTAATGCTCACAGTACTCTCTGAGGGACTGAGAAACCTCAGTGTTCCCCCACTGAAAACACTGACAATCTCTAGAAATAGTCTTGCAGAAAGAGAACCTTCCACAGGAACAGTCGGGAACTGAACTCTACTCTGAGTCTGAATTAGAAATCTCAGAAGAAAACCATGTATGTCCATTCAGAATCTTGAGTCTCTTCAGGAAAGAAGTATCCCAGTTTCTTTTACCAGAAAAAAGAAATTATGTACTCACCATAACATTCCATCTGAGTTGTCGATTTTCAAGTATCCTCAACAGATGGGTTCAATTCCGATCCCTCGGAACCGAATTATCCGCTTGCTAAAGCTCATAGCAACCAAAATGTCTTGAGCTTTCCCCTTTACCCATAATGCAACTAGTTCATTACCTCAGACTGTGTTTGCTGACAAAATAAGCAGAAGAAGTGAAGGAAGAAAAGAAAAATTTTATATTTCCAATGGAGACCATGTCTGGTTAAGTCACCATTTAAAATAATCAGCCAGATTGTGATAAGGTAGAAATCACCCGTTCTTCCAAAAGAAGTAGGTAGGGGGTTGGAGGGTGGGGAGTTGAGGAAACATGAAAATCAACAGCTCAGATGGAACGTTACTGTGAGTACATAACTTTTTTACCTGAAGTCATCAATTTTCATGTTGTCCTCAATGGACAGGACAGAGTTCCCAGCTACCATATTTCTTGGGCTGACTAAGGAAGGACTTTCCCAAGCACCATTGAGTCAACTGATGCTCTGCCCTTGGAGACCGTATCCAATTTGTAATGAGTAATAAAGATATGGGGCTTAGCGCATGCTGCTACTGCACATATGCTGTCCATGGATGCTCTAGCCTGAAAAACAGCTGATCTAGCTACAGCTCTTGTGGAAAGAGCCTTTGGAAGTTTTGAAATTCTGCTAAAGTGACTTTGGATACAGCTTGTCCCAATTTGGTATGTGTGGAGATAAAAAGCTGGTCTGATTTTCTGAAGTCTTTTGTCCTGTGCAGGTAGAAACACAACTGTCTATGCACATCCAAAGAATGTAAACAGTGCTCTCTTTCTTAGAATAGTTGGGGAAGAAAACTGGCAAGTTAATACATTGATTGATGTTCTCAAAGACTACGTTTGAAAGGAACGAAGGGGTGGTTCTTAGTGAAACCCTGTCCTTATGAAAAAGTACATATGGAGGTTTAGATGATAGGGCTTGAATCTCTGAAATTCTTCTGGCAGAAGTGAGTGCGACTAACAGAATAGTCTTCCAGGAAAGGAACTTGATATTACAAGACTGGGCAGGTTCAAATGGCTGTTGAGTGATTGCTTGCAATACTAAGTTGAGGTCCATGGTGGAGTAGGATCTTTGAAGGGAGGTCGTAACAGAAGAGTACCCTTCAAGAAAGACTTACAGAGTTTGTGAGAGGCCACAGAAGAGTCTTTGAATCCAATATGGAAGTTGGAGATGGCTGCTAGTTGAACTTTGATGGTGGACAGAGAGGCTCCAAAGCAATGTTAAGAACTTGAGGATTTCATGAATTGGGACTGAAAAGGGTTCAGTGTCGTTTTCCAGAACCCAACATACAAACATCTTCCATTTACCAGAACACAATTTTTGTGTGGAAGGCTTATGAGACAACAGAAGTATACGCTGCACAGGAGAACATAGCAAATGTTGTCTGGCTACTACTGGAAGTGGAGATACCAAGCTGTCAGCTTGAGATTCTGAATGTTAGGATGGACCATGCCTGTCGGGTGGGACAAGAGATCTAGAACTCGAGGCAGTATCCAAGGTTGTTTGATTAGGTGAGGCCAAAGGAAGGGGAACCAAATCTGTTGAGGCCAAAAGGGGGCTATGAGGATGATTTTGTTCTTCAAACTGATGTCTTTCTGCAGAAATTTGGGAATCAAATGTATTGGTGGAAAGGCATAAAGGAGACCGGGGAGGGCCAACTGTGAAGAAGAGTGTCCCTCAGGGTTTCCCCCATTGGGGGGATTAGGGCAAAATAGCTGCTGCATTTGTTGCTTAGGGGAGAGGCAAACAGAATGCAGCAAGGCTGGCCCCATGACCAAAAAATTCTCTTGGACACTCTCTGAGTAAGGGCCTACTCATGAGGTAGAAGAATTGACCTGCTTAACTTGTCTGCTATCACACTGAACTTCCCGGGTATATGTGTTGCTATTAGAAAGTGGTTTGATGAGATTGCCCACTGCCACACTCTTAGGGCTTCTCAACATAGTGGATAAGACCTGGTTCCTCCTTGTTTGTTGATATACCAGACTACTGACATGTTATCTGTTTGAATGGCAATCGTTCCAGAGGGGACAGCATCATGAAAGGCTTGCAACACTAACAGCACTGCCCTGATCTCTAGAATACTGATGTGTAACGAGGTCTCTACTGAGGACCAAATGCCTTGGACTGTCCTTCCACTGCAATGACCCCCCCCCCCACTCTAGCAGGGAGGCTTCCATGGTCACTATGGCCTTGGGTTGGGGGGAGGACATCCTTGTAGAATTTGTTCTGAACGAGTCCACCACGTTAGATCTTTCTTGCAAATGTTGGTGAAGGAAATTGGGAAAGAATTGATGACTGTGCCACAAGCAGCCACTGCAGGATTCTCATACGGTATCTGGCCAGAGGTACAAGAGTTATTGATACTGCCATGGAGCCAAAGTTCGGTGAACTAGTCTGACTGGCACTTTGCTCTTGCTGATTAGGGTTCCTATTAGAAGACCGAAGACGCATTCTTTCAAATGTGTCTTGGTGGAACATAAAAGACTGAAACGGCAAAATATCAAAGCGGCATGTAAGCGAATTCTTTCCCTGTGAAAGAATTCACTTGGCCGCTTCGGTACTTTGCCGTTTTCGGCACTGTAGTGCTGTCTCAGAGTTGGTATATTTAAGTAGGGGGGGTGTGGGGGGTAAAGCCCCCCACTTAATGTAATATTTATTTTATTTTATTTATTTTACATTTATTTTTATTTTACATTTGTTGACCGGGCTAGTCTAGCTGGACATATATCCGTTTACAGTGGAGGCCCGGGGAGAAAAGCTCCGTTATAGATAAAATTACAGTGATTTATAACAATTTAAGAATTTTCTTAATAGAATTATACAAGGTACAAGAGAGGATATCTATGACATTTAAAAAACGTTTAAGTCAAGTTATACAACAAAAAATAAGAACTACATACTAAAGTTAATAAGAAATAGAGGCATCCCTTAAGATTCAACTCTCAAACTCCAGAAAGCATCAGGTAGGGCCAGTAAGAGGACAGGAAGAAAAAAAATAATTAGGCGTATTGAGACATACTTTCAGTCAGGATTGGTACAGGGACATAGCCACTGAGAAGTAAGATGTGCTTTGATTTGTCTTTTGAACAGAGAGGTGGACTCTAGAGTAGCTATTTCTTGAGGGATTAGATTCCAGTGTTTCCCTATGGAATTTGAAAATAGTGCATCCCCAGCTTTATTATATGATTTAGTTATGGATACTAGAAACTTATTGGCGGAACAAAGTGTGTCTAGGTTCTTATATGGAGAAATAAGTCTAGCCAGGCTCGGAGTATTATCAGGGAAATAAAGGGTTTTATGAATGATAAGTAGTTGTTGGTAGAGTAGGTGGTTATTTAGTTCTAGCCAATTTAGTTGTTTCAGGTTGTGACAGTGGTGAGTTCTAAGGGGAGTAGCATTAATGAATCTAGCTATACTGTTATAGCAGGTCGAGAGTTTATTGATGTTATTTTTAGATAGTGTGGTATATATAGCTGAAGCATAAAAAAGGGTGGAGAGCAGGTGGGTCTGTGCAATGGTTTTTCTAGCTGCTGGGTTAAGGAAGGGTTTAATTCTGTAGAGTGTCCCAATTTTTTATTAACAGCTTTAATAGTACTATTAATTTGGTCATCAAAGTTAAGATGGTTGTCAATGTTTACACCTAATAGTCGAGTGGTATTGTCAGGGTTAATACAGGTAGAATTATCTGAGGTGATAGTAAAGAAAGGTGTAGGAGATTTATTAGTAGGAGTAAAGAGAAGAAGCTTTGTTTTTTTGGGATTAAGGAGGAGGCAGTGCTGCATAAACCATTTTTCAACGTTATGAAAGGTTGTTTGGGTGATGGACTGGAGAGAGGAAATATTTATGGCAGAGCAGATCAATGTCGAGTCATCTGCATATTGGATGCAGGTTGCTTGTGGTACATTCAAATAAAGGTCATTAATAAATACTGAGAAAAGAAGGGGTCCAAGGATAGATCCTTGTGGAACACCAACATTTACTGGGAGTAAAGATGAAAGGTTGTTCTCCCAAAGAACTGCTTGTTGCCTGTTTTCAATATAGCTTCTAAACCACTGTAAAGTATGTGAGCTTAAGGAGAGGTTGTTACGTTTTTCAAGAAGTATGTTATGGTTAACCATATCAAAAGCTTTTGATAGATCTATAAATAGTGCAGAAGAGAAATGGTTACTGTTTCGATTTCTATTTATGGAGTCAGCAAAGGACAGAAGGGCAGTTGTAGTGCTGTGATGGGGCCTGAAACCATGTTGACAGTCAGCTAGAAGGTTGTTTTGAAGAAGGTAGTTAAGAAATTGTTTGTGTATACACCTTTCCATTATCTTAGCTAATGGGGACAGTAAGGCAATACGACGATAATTGGATAATTCAGAAGAAGGGCCCCCTTTATGAAGGGGAATTATGTGAGATATTTTCCAAACTGAAGGGATTTTCCTTTCAGAGATGGTCCTATTTATCAGAATAGATATTGGGTGATAGATAGCTTTTGCAGCAATTTGTAAGTATTCAGAAGGGAGTTGGTCAGCCGATGGGGTGCACGGTTTTAGTTTTAAGAGAAGCTTATATATGATAGATGAAGAGACAGGTTGGATTTGAAAGACATTAGTAGAGGCTGGAGAGGTATTATGTGAGGATGCTGTAGGTGCTGGTAGTGAGTTTGCTAGGGTTAGAATGGCTTCTGTAAAGTAGTTATTAAAGGCATCTGGGGTCTGAGTAGAGGTATTAGGGTTAAATCCTGAGGGGGTAGGAGTAGGAGAATATCCTGGTTTAAGAAGGTTATTAATACCTGACCAAAATTTTTGAGGGGTATTTTGGGTAGTTTTTTGAAGGTGAAGATAAAATTCCTTTTTGTCTCTAAGAGTGTCTTTCTTGGTAGTATTTCTTAACTGTTTGTAGAGGAGATGATCAGATGGAGATTTGGTAGCTTTCCATTTAGCCCAGGTTTTATTTCTAAGGATCATTTTTTCTTTTGTTTGCTTTGTTAGCCAAGGGGCAGTTTTGGCTCTTATCCTAGTAGAGTGGAATGGAGCATGACAGTCAAGGATTTGCAGAAACTTTGTGTTAAAATAGGTAACTGCTTCATTAAGTTCAAGGTGTGATAAAGGTGACCAGTCACATGCCTGTAATTCAGTAAGGAAGTTATCAGGGTTGAAAAATCTTTTTGAGCGGCATCTTCTTAGTTTATGCATATTAGGAATATTCAGTTTTTGTCTGATAACATATGTAAGTGTGTGATCACTAATACTATCAGGAAGTGTCCCTGGAGTATAGTTACTGGGCGTTATTAATTAGAATCCAGTCCAGAATTGTTTCTTTCTTATTTGGTTTATGGATTCTAGTTGTAGTTGTTATTAATGGAGAGTAACCATGGAGATTAATATGGTTAGTAGGTTGCTGGGCTGCACAGGTTTTCCAATCAATGTTGAAATCACCAAGTATTATGGTTTCTTGGGGTAGTTGGTTGGACAGAGAACTGAGTAGGTTTTCTAGCGTTTGGGTATTATTACCAGGGGGAAGGTACATACATATTAGATAGATTGCTTTATTGTTGTTTATCTGTAGCTTGATTGATAAAATTTCTGATTTTGGGCCTGTTAATGGAAGTTCCTTAAACTGGGTAATTTGTACGTTGGATTTATAAATAATGGCTATACCGCCACCTTTCTTCTTTATTCGGTCATTTCTAAGTATGTTATAGCCAGGAGGGGTGATTTCCTGGTCTAGAGTAGAGGGTTTTAGCCATGTTTCTGTTACACATAATATATCGAATGAATGCAAGTGAAGGAGGGCATGAAGATGGTGGATTTTGTTGTTCATACTTCTGATGTTGATGTGAGCCATTAGAAGGGAATTGGTAGCTCTAGAACCTGATGCAAGAAGAGGAGAAGAATTTATATTTTGGTTATAATTGCTTAGGGTAGAAGGACCGGGATTAGGATGAATGTCACCATGTAAGAGGAGTTGATGATGGGGAAATGATAGTAACTTAAGAAGTTTGAGACAAATATTAAGAATTCTTTTGTTAAAGTGGAGGGTTATGTGAGAAACCCTATGATATTTTGGCAGTAGATAGTTGGAAGAACAGGTAATGTTACTATGTTTAAGGGAGCTAAAGCTAGATGAAGGTAAAGTTTGCTTTAGGTGAAGGTTTTGTTCATAGAAAGTATTAATTTGCAAAGAGGTGATATAGTATGATAAAGAAAGAGAGGCTAAAGCAATAGTTGAGAGTAGGGCATAGATGAGAAAGGCTTTTAAAGTTGGAGACATAGTAGTGAGGAGATGAAGGCCTAGAGTAAGTTGTTAAGAATAAATAGTTAAGTACAAGTAGCTCAGCAACACAGTATGAAGGAGGGATACAAGGAGAATAAGTATATGGAAATTGAGATAGGGGATAGTCAGTGTTAGTCAGGTAATAAGCAATTATTAGATAGATAGTAGATAGGATGTAATATAAGGTAGGGTATCAAAGAGTTATATGGGAGGAGGATTGTAGAGATAAGGTTAAATAGTGGTTAAAGTAGCTTTAAAGGAATAGTGTTATAGTTAGAAGTCAAAAAGATAGGAGGATATGATGTAGTGGAGGGGAAGGAGAAGAAAAGTAAAGGTTGTGGGGAGGTCTAGTATGGAGGATGGAGATTGGCTTGGAGGATAGGGGGAGTGTTTAGTGAGGTATAAGTTGAGGACCCCTGGGGGTGGGTGGGAAATGGGGGTGGGGAGGGGAGCGGAGCGGGGCAGACACACTTAGTGTGAGAGCAGGGGAGAGGAGTGGAGAACAATCAGAAAGAAGATATCCTAGGGGAGTGGGGCTGGATACCAGGAGGTAGTTAGGTTAACTAGAGGCAGGGGGAAAAGGAATAGATGAAGCTCAGGAGAAACAGTTTTCTGAAAAGTTACAAGGGAGGCAAGGGAGTAGTGAAGATGTTAACGGAGAACACAGGGACAGAGAGAACTAACAGTAGGAGGTAGATAAAGGCCAGAAGAACTACAAGGAAAATAAACAGTCAGGAGAGACACTTTAAACATGAGGTGTGGGAAATATGAGGAGAAACTGGGATATTGTCAGGAGAGAGAGAGACAGTATTTTAGGTAGGAGAAGGGGAAAGGAAGTGAGTACTGGAGTCACAAATTGGTTTAGGGGTAGTGCAGTATATATAGTAATCAGCAGAAGAGAGGAGACAGAGTGAGGGATCAAGCAGTCTAGCAAGCAGGGGGGGGGGTATGGCTGCTGACGGAGACTGGCAGAAGTCTAGTTTCTGTATCAGGAGAGAATACCCAGAAATAACATAAATGGCACTTTTGAAAGAAAATATATCAAAGAAACATACAGTATAACTTCAGTTTGGTTATTAATATTAATTATTAATTAATTAATATTATAAAGTGTTTTCTTTTTTTTTTTCTTTTTTTGTTGGTACAGCAATTTTTTTTCCCTTGGGGAAAAAAAAATCACTGTTCTGACAGTTCGACATTGTAAGCTTTCGCGTACATAGGGTCGATTAATCACCGTTCACTTTTTTAAGCATTCGATGATGTAATATAGACCCGCTGATTATGCTCGAAACTTGTCTCAAAATTGTCCGCAATCTTTGTGAAGGAAGAGAAGCTATGGTGGTTTTTGTGTTTAAAACAGCACCTATGAATTCTATGATTTGGGTTGGCTCTAGGTGACATTTTTCATAGCTGACAGTTATTCTCAAAGAGGAGCACATTTGAAGAACCTTTTGACTGGCTTCTACGAGTTGATGCCTGGTCGTGGCAGTTACAAGCCAGTCATCTAGGTATGGAAACATTTGCAATCCGTGCAGTCTCAAGTGAACACCCTGGGGGCTGTGGTGAGACCAAATGGCAGTACTCTGAATTGGTAGAGACTGGTTCCCAGTTGAAAGTGTAAGAACCTCCTGGATCGCATGTGCATTTTTATGTGACAGTACACATCTTGAAGCTCTATGGAGCACATCCAGTCATCCTTTTCCAGAAATGAAAACATGGACTGAACCGTGACCATCCGGAATTTGGTTCAACAAACTGATTTGTTTAGTTAAGCTGAGACCTAGAATAGGTCTCCAGTCCTCTGTCTTTTTTGGCACTAAAAAGAACCTTCAGTAAATTCTGGATCTTATCTGGTATGGGGGACCTTTTGCGTAACTTGCTTTTCTAGCAGCTTTTGTATTTCTCATGCTGCTTGTTCCCTTTGACTGGGTGGAACATCCGGGATTTTTTGCAGGAGGATGGGGTAGTGAAAAGGGAATAATAAAACTTCTGGATATAATTCCTCACACCCATTTGTTGGAAGTAGGCTCTCTGGTTCAGGGAAAAACAATCCCCAACTGCCTCCAGAGGAGGGCACATGGGCCTCCTTTTCAGGAGCGCTGGAAAGGTTTACAGAAGAATGAGTCTTGGAAACTTTGGTTCCGTGGAGCCTCCCGCCCTCTGCCGTGAGGGTGGCATCTTCCATGAAGTGCTCCCTCTGCCCATGAGGGAGCTGTCACTATGAGTGTCAGGAAAGGACTCTTGGGACTTCTTGAGCCACATTTTTCCACCAATGTGCTGGTTCCTCGAAAAAGGACTCTGAGGAGTAGAAAGACATACACCTGCTGCAGAAAGTCTTACCATCTTTCTCACACCTAGTGAGTGTGTCTCTTACTTTGAGCCCAAATAAGAAAGTGCTGTCAAAGGCAGCATTGGCAAATGCAGACTTGAAGGGTTCTGTGAAGTCACAAAAGCACATCCTGGCATGTCTCCTTAAGGTTACACCTGAACCAATGGCTCTTGTCATCCTTTCAGCTGCATGAAAAATGAGCTTCATGGACGACTTGGAAATTGAAGTTAGGGTGGCCAACTGAGAACTTAAAGTCCTGAACCTTGTCAGAAACAGCTCCTGAGAGGTATCCAAAAGTTCTTTAATCATATCCCTCTGCACTCTCATAAAATGTGCCAGGTAATTTAAAGACTGTAAAGTAATAGTTGATGTAGCATAAATTAGCTTCCCCATCCTATCTGTCGTCCTGGAATCCCTATTAGGAGGATTAGTAGTGGAACATTCATCTGCCAGTTCCTTTTTGGTGGCTGTTGCCACAACCATGGCATCTCGGTAAGCCCTTGGTCCAGAAAGGTTTGCCTAAGGGTGCAGTTATAATTCTGTCTGGTCTCCGGGGTATCAGCTCAGTAGTGTTGGGGGCCTTCAATGCCCACTGAGAGATCAACTCAATGAGCTCATCAGCAAGCGGGGTAAACCAGGAGGTAGATGGTTGGGTGCCAAAGGCGTGCAGGCACACAGATTCCTTTGACGTAGAATTACTGGACTGCCAACCACCTCTTTGTTTCAAAAATGTTCAGGATGTCTCTAAAGAAGAGATCTTCAGGAGGTGATCATGTCATGGGGATCCCTCGTCTTCCACGAAATCTGCGTCTTCACTGAATGATTTTTCAGAGGAATCAATGTGTTTCCTCTTACACTTTTTCTTCTAAGGAACCTACTCAGCAGGAAGCTCTGGGGAGATGTTGGAAGAAAACGTTTCCAAATGTGGGGTTCCCTGAGGCCTTGACACCCGCTGTCCAGCTGGAGGAAGTGGGTGAGGCTCTGAGACAAGGAGTGACTTGGCAGCTTGTTCCGACAGGGGAAGGACTGACTGAAGAAGGACTGACTGATGTCTTGGAGTAGACAAGGCTCTCTCCATTGCTTCAAAAACTGATCCACCCATGGTAAGAACGGAGTCTGGGCCCGAAAGAACAGCGGTCAGTACCACAGTCACCCTTTGACCGGGGCAGACATCTCCCAAAGCAGAAGCTGGGGCCAAGCTGATCCATGCCAAGGCTCCCAGGAGAAGAGATGACTCCAAAAAACTTGGGTTGAATCAAACTGCTCAGAACCGGCAGGACAGGTACTGCTGCAGGAGGTCTCCTGTTCCGACCAAGCTGGAGAACTTAACAGTCACAACTGGGGTCGAAGAAGACGACCACTTTGGAATCCAGGTCCCTGAACTTGCAGTAGAAGTCAGAGGAAGAAAGGTGCTTGGAAGGGCAGAAACAGAAGGTCCCTGACCCGACGGGGTAGGAGGCCTAGTGGTGCCAGTGACTCCTTGCACCCAGAGAATCTTTCTCAAAACTCTCTCCAGCTCTTCATCAGTAAAGCTTCTGGAATAAAATGGCAGATTTTGCTAAAGATGAAGTTAGTCGATCGAAAAAAGAGAATGGCAGTCTATCTGGGAACAGATCAACAGATGGGGAATATCTAGACTTGGGTAATGCAATGAATTATTTGGTAAATTATCTAGTCGGCATCAATGTAGATGGTACTAATGACATATACTTGTCAGAGGTCAGCGCCAACAGAAATGTCAGTGCTGAAGATTTAGTACTTGGTTCCAAAATAGCTGATGGAACCAACAACTTAAGATTTTTTGCTGCTCGGTGCCGATGAAGTTAACGGCACCAAGGAACTGCGTTTCATAGCCTCCGTCAATTTCAATGAGGAGGAGGAAGCAGGACTGGACACAGAAGATTTAGACTTATGTTTGTGAGATTCCTTAGACGGTGACCCAGAAATGGCTTCTTCAAAAGAAGAGGGCAGCAATCCTTTTAATATTAATTTATTTTTCCATCTACCAGTGTCCAATAACTAAAGGCATGGCAGATGGAGCAATTCTCCTGAAGATGTAATGGTCCCAGACAAATAACCCAAAGGGAGTACTGATCGGAAAACTGAATCTTATGTGCACACTTCGCACATCCCTTGAAGCCAGAAGAGGCTTATTCTTTTCCTTTTTCTTTGTCTGCCATGGAAATGGGAAAGAAGGCACCACAAAAAACATGTACTCATAGAGCTCAACTCCCAGAGGAACAACCACAACAAAACACACTGGGGGAGATAGAAAGCTTTTTTTTTAAATAAGAAAGGTAAAGGGAATGAAAAAAGGAAGGAAATACCAACAATGGTATTTAAGAGGGGTACCAAGAGGTAGAGGAAAAGATCTTAACAATACTACCTACGAGCATAAGAAGAAGGAAATCAGAAAGGGAAACACGAGCAAAAAATGGGATGGGTAGTACAGATAAAGGTTTTATAATAAGGGGGAATTTAGAAGAGAAAAATGCTAGAAAATATCACTTATCTGTTTGTAAGTTCAAAAGTAAGGCAAAACCATGTCTGAAGTTGAAAGCGGCAAACAACATATGAGGTAATGAACCAGTTGCATAATGGGTAAAGGGGGAAGCTTGAGAGTTTTTGGTTGACATAAGCTTCAGCAAGTGGACGAGTCCGTTCCGAGGAATCGGAACTGAACCCATCCACTGAGGATAACATGAACATTGACAACTTCAGATCTACTGTACAAGAAGGATTAATAGCCTGAATTAAACCCAGAACCAGACCCAGAAAACTACTCCTAAGGAAATTTGAGGAAGAGTAGATACATGCTCAGTTTTCTGTTTCTTTTTGACAGGAAAAATGGAACCAATGGTGTTATTAATAACAACAGCAGCTTCTCCAGGGATGGATGCAACACTTTAAAAAGGGAAACCTTCCCTGTTCCCTCTCCCAGACTGACAAGAGTGGCTCTCCCTTGTCCACTGAGGGACCCTAACAGCCGCAGAGGACTTGGCTAACCCCTGGTCCATAGTGGCTGTAGGTGCTACACTAGAGGTATACAGGCTAAAAGATGAGTGGTCTAAAGCACAACTAATGGCCACAGCATAGTCACCCACCTGTGCCTGAAGCAAATTGCTAGCCTACTGTGATGGCAAAGGCTGTTTACATAACTTTTTCTTTTTGTGGCTGGAAGAAAGACCAACAGACTGTTCCGTGGTCCAGCTGAAAATGGTGTCTCTTTTCCATGGGAAACAAGTAGCAAATGCCGGTAAAAAAGTACAGTTTTGTACCTACCATAAATGTAGATGTTCGAGTGTACACCCTGCTGCAGTCATCACACTTGGGTTATCCTGTCGTCAGGCAGTCCCGCAGTCGGCCGGAATTCCAAAGTCTTGGTCCAGCGTCGGTTGCTGTCACTTCTTCCCTGACGTCAGTGCGCCAGGGGTATATATAATGCATCTGATGCCATTTTCTTCAGTTTTTCTTGCCCCAGATGTCAGGTGCCCCCAAAAAGGTGGTCAGTAATTAGTACCAAATTAAGTAATTTTTGCACAAACACAACATTCCTCCAGCTATAAGCAAATACATCAGGAAGGTATTGTAAAGATTTAGCCAGTTAGATCAGAGGGGATGGAGGGAGGGTAACCTGGACTGCAGCAGGGTGTACACTCGAACATCTACATTTATGGTAGGTACAAAACTGTACTATGTTCATCGTGTTACCCTGCTGCAGTCATCACACTTGGGTAGAATCCCAAAGCTAAGGATGGGTGGAGGAGTTATAGAGGGTTAGAGGAGGCTAGAAGGCCCTGCAGAAAGTACAGTTTTGTACCTACCATAAATGTAGATGTTCGAGTGCTAATACAGCTGCAGTCATAACTGATGGGTTCTCCTGCCGTCAGGCGGGTCCTCGGTCGGCCAAATTCCAAAGTCTAGGTCCGGCGTCGGTTGTCGTCGCTTCTTCCCTGACGTCAGTGCGACAGGGGTATAAAGGAACCAGCCGACGCCATTTTCTTCAGTTTTACTTGCCCCAGATGTCTGGTGCCCCCAGAAGGAAGGCAATACATAAATTTGTGTAATAATGCAGTGCAATATAATCAAAATACAGTAGTTGCAAGCAAATACATCATAAATGAATACCCCAATCAGGTTGTATGAGGATGTGTTAGCCTATAGGCCTGTCCCAAGAGGGGAAGGAGGGGAAACCTGGACTGCAGCTGTATTAGCACTCGAACATCTACATTTATGGTAGGTACAAAAAGTACAGTTTTGTACCTACCATAAATGTAGATGTCCGAACAGGATAGCATCTGCAGTCCTAACAAATGGGTTGTCCTGTCGTCAGGCAGCCCTTCGGTCGGCCGGATTCCAAAGTCTGGTCTGGCCTCGGCTGGTGTCGCACTTCACCCGACGTCATCTCTGCTGGTCTTCGGGTATAAAGGCATCAGCCGACGCCATTTTCCTCAGTGTTTCTTGCCCCAGATGCCAGTTGCCCTCTTGGAAAACTAAATTTTGGATAAATGCCAATGTTTCCAAAAAAAATAGTAGGCAAACACAAAAAATAAGCATGTATGTACATATATACAAACAAATACACCATAAGAGATCCCCCCCTAGCTAGCTATTAGGAGGGTAAATACCCTAGGAGTACCACAGAGGGGAAGGAGGGTGGGTAATCCTGACTGCAGATGCTATCCTGTTCGGACATCTACATTTATGGTAGGTACAAAACTGTACTATGTCCTTCAAGGATGCATCTGCAGTCCTAACAAATGGGTAGAATACCATAGCCAAACTAGGGGAGGAGGAAGAAGAATTATGGTGTAGTTAGGATCCCTTGCAATACAGCAGTGGCAAACCCTGCTCGGGATCTAGAGTATAGAGGTAAGTTGTAACGCTTGGCAAATGTATGCACGGAGGTCCAAGTAGCCGCCTCAATAATGTCCTTGGTAGCCACTCGTGAAGAAAGCTGTGGTAGTGGCTGTAGCCCTTGTAGAGTGAGGTCTTATGTTCTGTGGAATTTGCTTTCCATGGTAGGAGTAACAGAATCTTATGCAATTTCCTATCCACTTGGAGATTGTCTGTTTGGGAAATGCTTTTCCTTCCCTTCCTGTTGCATAAGCTACTAAAAGCTGGTCAGTTTTTCTATTGCCCTTGGTTCTGTCCAGGTAGTAGCGCAACTGTCTATGTACATCCAAGGTATGCAGCAGTCTTTCCCCCCTGTTCTGTGGATTGGGAAAGAAGGTAGGTAGGTGGATTGCCTGGTTTAGAGACACTCTGGATACCACCTTAGGCATAAATGTAGGATTAGTTCTCATGGACACTCTATCTTGATGGAAGATTAGGAAGGGTTGTACTGCCATTAAGGCCTGTAGTTCCGAAACCCTTCTTGCTGAAGTAATTGCCAGTAGGAAAGCAGTTTTCCAGGATAGGTGTTGAAGATCTGCTGTTGCTGCTGGTTCAAATGGAGGGAGTGTCAATTTTTCTAGCACAAAGTTCAAGTCCCATGCTGGTAATGGTGGTTTCCTAGGAGGTTTTACATTCTTGATTCCTCTGAGGAACTGCCTGAGTAGAGGATGTGAGAAGACAGGGGATCAAGCTGTATTCTGCAGAAATAGCTGATGCATGTATCTTGATGGAGGAATAGGACAGGCCTGTATGAAGAAGCTCTGCCAAGTACTCCAGGATGTTAGCAATATCTATCTTTGACACATCTTTTCCTCTTTCAGTACTCCAAATGACAAACCTTTTCCATTTTCCTGCATAGTTCCTTCTTGTTGAAGGTCTGCGGGCCTCAAGGATAATGTCTTTAACCCTTTGGGATAAATCTGGGTTAGTTGCTGTTATGTAATGTTCCAGGCAGTCAGTTGCAGAGTTTTTAGGTTTGGATGCATGATGTTGTAGTCGCTCTGAGTTAACATCAAAGGCATCAGGGTAGTGTCCACGTTCTCCCCGAGACATGCTCCTCAGCAATGAATACCAGTGTTGTCTTGGCCAATTTGGAGCTATCAGAATTATCCTTGACGTTCCTCTTTGATTTTCAGTAGTACCTTGTGCATCAAAGGAAGAGGTGGAAATGCATATGCTGTCAGGCCTTTCCAACTGAAGGATAGAGAGTCCACCTTCCATGCAAGTGGGTGGTATGTCCTTGTGCAGAATTTCTTGAGCTGGTGATTGAGTGGGGATGCGAATAGGTCTATTTGTGGCATTCCCCATTTCTTTGTGATGGCCTTGAAGATGTCCGGGTGTAGCATCCATTCGTGAGCATCCGAGGTAGTTCTGCTTAACATGTCTGCTAGGATGTTTTCTTTTCCGGTACAAATATTGCCTGTAACTGGATGTTGTAGCTCAGAGCCATATTCCAAAGGTCCAGAGTCATTCTGCATAGGGGTATGAATGAGTGCCTCCCTGTTTGTTGATGTACCACATGACTGTGGTGTTGTCTGTCCTTATCATTAAATGGCCTTCTTTGAGGAATGGTCTGAAATTCTGGATTGCTAGTTTTACTGCCAGCATTTCTTTTTGATTTATGTGCAGGTGCAGCTGGTCTGGAGTCCATAATCCTTGTATGCATTTGTCCAGCATGTGTGCCTCCCAACCTAGGTCTGAGGCGTCCGTTGTGATGGTTTGGCTTGCTTGAAAGTTGTGGAAGGGCAAGCCTGGGTTTGACTGGCATGCTTGAGCCCACCATAGGAACTCTTGTTTCAGGCATGGGATTAGTGGTATTTCGGTTTCTAAGCTGTGCCTATGTTGAGACCATAAATTCTTTAGGTACCACTGTAGCTTTCTCATATGCAGTCTGGCATGGGGGACCAGGATTATGCATGATGCCATGAAGCCCAAGGCCTGCAGTACTTTCCTTGCTGTTAAGTTTGTTCTGCTTTGTTAATGCCAAGAAGTAAAGAGGGAGTTGTTCTTGTTTTTCTGCAGTTAGGAATGCCATCTGTTTTACTGTGTCCAATTCCGCACCCAAGAATGTTCTTGTTTGGGATGGTATCAGTCTTGACTTTTTTAAATTGACTGTGTATCCCAGGGCTTGTAGTAAGCAAATGACTCTTTGTAAGTCTTTTGTCAGCTTGCTTTTGTTGTCCGCTTGTATCAGGCAGTCGTCCAGGTATGGATAAATTTGGATTCCTGTAGCCTGCAATGAGCGATTACTGATGCCAGGCATTTTGTGAATACTCTGGGCAGTAGATAAGCCAAAGGGCAATGCTGAGAATTGATAATGCTCTGATCCTGCAAGAAATCTGAGGTATCTTCTGCAATTTGGTCGTATGGGGACGTGCAGGTATGCCTCCTTGAGATCTAGAGTTACCAGCCAACACTCCTTGCCCAGCATGGGAAGAAGTTGCTGTAGGGTCAGCATTTTGAATTTTGGGACAATGATGAATGTGTTTAATGGACAGGTCGAGAATAGGTCTCCAACTTTTCTCTTTCTTGGTACTAGGAAGAGTCTGGAGTAGAATCCTTTGCCCTGTTCTGTTGGTGGTACTCTTTCCACAGCTCTCATCTTTGTTAATTGAGCTATCTGCTTTAGAGCTTCTGTTTTCTGATTTGGAGGTAGGTTTGGCATTCCTCTTTTACTGGTAAGGTGTGGAAGTGAAACCTGTAGCCTTGGTCTATGGTCTGCAAAATCCACTTGTCTTTTGTGATATAGTGCCAATTTTTGAAAATAAGGCTAACTTTCCGCCTAAGGGTGCTGCTATTTGTTCCCTGGTAGGCGTGTCAGAGCCAAGTCACTGTGATTGTCCTGTTGCAGTGGCAGTGGTTGTGTCTGTGCCTCGCTGGTTATTGCCTTGCCACTGGCGCCTCTGTAGGCACCTCCTCTGGATTGATTTCTGCCTCTGGAACGCCTATTCCTGCCTCTCTGAGATTTAGAGGAGTCTGGAAAGGACCAATTTTTGGAAGGCCAGTTCCTGCTAAACCTTGGGGCTGAACCTGTAAGAAATCCTTAACTGTTTGTACAGATTTTGCCTTCTCTTCCATTTTCTTCATTACTTGCTGAGCAGGAGAACCAAATAGACTGGCCTTATCCATAGGAGCATCTAACAGCTTTGCTTTAACATGATCCGGCAAGACCTGTTCTTTCAACCATGCATGCCTTCTTATAACTGTGCCAGTCATGGCTGATCTAAATGAAGCCTCCAGTGCATCATAGCCACATTTTAAAGAATGGTTACTAACCTGCTGAATGTTATTCACAATTTCTAAAACATATTTCTTATCTAAGGAGTCATCAGAGGACAGTTTCTTAGTTAACTGATCAAGCATAAACTCTTGGTATTGGATCATATGAAACTGACAGTTCAAAGCTCTAGCTGAGAGAGTAGCAGAGGTGTAAATTTTTTACCCCATCTCTCTAAGGACCTGGATTCCCTTTCAGAAGGGAGAGGGTTTTTTGCTGAGGTCGCAGCTACTGCCTTAGGCCCCTGGGAGATAGTCTCAGGATCTGCAAGTGGGGCCTTGTATAGGTGGTGATGAGTGTCCGTACCCTGTAAAACCTATCTGGTTTGGCAGGGGCTGGAGGTAAAGTATCAGGAGCAGTGCAAACATCATTAAATGCATCATCCACAACAGGCAGAACTGGAGGTATAGCTAAGGGCCTATGTTGCGGTAAGTGTAGAAAGGTCCTAAGCCTTTTTCTTGAATCTGAGAAATCTTGTCCCTGCCATTGGAATTGTTCTCTCATGGCATGTAAGGTTTCCCCAAAGGAAAATTCCTCTGGTGGAGAGGCAGATGGAATAGATTCTTCAGCATCGGAATCTTCATAAGTAGAAAAAGGAGCCTCTGGATGGTCTGTAATGTCTGAGTCATCAGAAGAATCATCTGAGGACACTGGCTCTGGGGGCTCTGCTCTAGGTCTCTTCTCTGGAGGCTGAGAGGCCCTGTCTGGGTGAGATTGGGATCCCCTAATTAAAGAGATGAGATCCTCTGCCAGAGTAAGCATTTGAGAACTGGAACTGGGCCTGTGTGAGGGGGCTTAACAGGCACTGATTTAGCAGTTTTGGCTGCTTTAGCCCTGGCAAAGGCCTTAATAGACATGGCTGCAGGAGGCCTAGCAGCACCACGTGCTGGGGTAGAGACATCCAAAGGGATGGTGTCTGATAATTCTATAGGAACCACATTAGTAGGCAAAACTTCAGAGGCCGATTCAACTAGGGTAGCAGGAGCCTCGGTAGTAGTCATGGATTCGCTGAAGATTGACCCGCTTGCTCGGTTTCGCCGAAACCGAGACACTCGCGTTTGCTTAACCGTGGTTTCGCCGAAACCGCGACCGCGAGTGTCGGTCCTTTCTTTGCTTTTAACAATTTGAGAAGTCGGAGGATCCGACGGCATAATGTACGCAAAATCTGAGCCGAAAACTGTTCAGCAACTCCGACTGACGCCTAAGCGCTCATCGGTTGAAGGAAGCACAGGCTAAACAGGCTGCTACGCCGTGGTCTGGGCCTAAACAAGGTAAGCAGTAAGAGTGGAAATCTTTATGAGGTATTTGTTTCCCACAAGTTAAACAGTTATTTACTTTTTCTGGCATCGGCTGAGGTAAGAAAGAGTCCCCAACGGGTACTTAGCTTTTAGAAGTCTTCAGTAGTATTCGGTAGTAGTAATCTCTGGATCTGACCGACCGCACTTGCGAACAGCTTCTGCTTCGGGCCACGCGCAAGAAAGACTGAGGAAAATGGCGTCGGCTGATGCCTTTATACCCGAAGACCAGCAGAGATGACGTCGGGTGAAGTGCGACACCAGCCGAGGCCAGACCCAGACTTTGGAATCCGGCCGACCGAAGGGCTGCCTGACGACAGGACAACCCATTTGTTAGGACTGCAGATGCATCCTTGAAGGACATCTGTACTATGTTCATCGTGCATACAGCTGCAGTCATAACTGATGGGTAGAATCTCAAAGCTAAGAAAGGGGTGGTAGGCACTAGGTGGAACTAGGAGGAGCCAAAATGCCATACAAGACTGCAGTGGCAAAGCCTGCTCTAGATTTGGAGTATAATGGTAAGTTGTAGTGCTTGGAGAAGGTATGCACAGAACTCCAAGTGGCTGCTTCCAAAATATCCTTGGTAGGAACTCCTCTGAGGAAGGCTGCAGAGGTGGCTGTGGCCCTGGTGGAATGAGTTCTAATGCCTGTAGGAACAATTTTGCCATGAAAGGAATAGCAAAAGCGTATGCAGTGGGCTACCCATTTTGAGATTGTCTGTTTGGAAATTGGCTTTCCTTGAGCTCCTACCGCATAGGACACACAGAGCTGTTCTGATTTTCTGAAAGGCTTTGTTCTGTCCAAATAATAACACAGTTGTCTGTGGATGTCCAAGGAATGTAGTAATCTCTCCCCTTTGTTTTGAGGATTAGGATAAAAGGTAGGTAAATGTATGGCCTGATTTAAAGCTACCCTGGATACCACTTTAGGCATAAAGGACGGGTTGGTTCGTAAGGAAACTCTGTCCTGATGGAAGATGATAAAAGGCTGGACAGCCATGAGAGCCTGTAGTTCTGAAACTCTACGAGCTGAGGTGATAGCCAGAAGGAAAGCGGTTTTCCAGGACAAATATTGCAAATCTGATGAGGCAGCTGGCTCAAAGGGAGGAAAGGTCAGTTTTTCCAGAATGAAATTAAGATCCCAAGCAGGTATTGGTTGTTTCTTTGGAGGTCTTACATTCTTAGCCCCTCTGAGGAACTGTCTTAAGAGAGGGTGAGAGAATAAAGGTGGATCAGTGTTGTATTCTGCAGAAATGGCTGAGGCATGGATTTTGATAGAGGAGAATGAAAGTCCACTGCTTAGCAGCTCAGCCAAATATTGTAGTATTTGAGGTAAATTCAGTTTTCCAGGATCCTGGCCCTTTTTCTCATTCCAGACACAAAACCGTTTCCATTTTGCGGAGTAAGCTTTTCTAGTTGATGGCCTTCTGGCCTCCAAAATGACATCCTGCACCTCCTTGGAGAGTAGGGCCTGTTGTGATTCTAAGGAATCTTCCATGCGGCTAGATTGAGTGTTTTTAGCTAGCTGTGAAGAGTTCTGAAGCTGTGCTGAGTCAGAAGAAGAGGCATTAGAGGCAGGGTCCATGGTGGGGAATGCGTCAGGCTCCTCAGGAGTGGGTACCAGTGTTGCCTTGGCCAGTCCGGAGCAATGAGAATCATCTTTGGTCTGTCTGCTCTGGTTTTCAATCATACTTTGGGCAGCAGAGGAAGAGGTGGGAAGGCATAAACTGTCATTGATGTCCAACTGAAAGAGAGAGCGTCCACTCTCCAGGCCTTTGGATGGAAAATCCTTGAGCAGAATTTTGTCAATTGATGATTTTTGTGGGAGGCAAAGAGATCTATGTCTGGCCTTCCCCATTCTTGGATTATTTCTGTAAAAACTTTTGGATGCAATTTCCATTCGTGTGGATCTGTCATATTCCTGCTTAGGTTGTCTGCCAGCGTGTTTTCCTTGCCTGGCAAGTACTGTGCTTGTAGTTCCATTTGTAAGTCCATGGCCATGTTCCAAAGTGACATGGCCAGTCTGCATAGGGGGTAAGAATGTGTTCCTCCCTGTTTGTTTATGTACCACATAACTGTGGTGTTGTCCGTTCTTATCAATAGTTGACCTGGTTGTAGAAGGTCCTTGAAAGCTATAACAGCATTTATTACTGCTAGCATTTCCTTTTGATTGATGTGAAGGTGCTTTTCTTTTTGGGACCATTTGCCCTGAATGCACCGATCTGTCATGTGCGCCCCCCAGGCGTAGTCCGTGGCATCTGTTGTGATGACTTGATTTGCTTGAGGCTTGCTGAATGGAAAACCTGTGTTTGTTTGACATGCTTGAGCCCACCACAGAAATTCCTTTTGCAGACATGGAATTAGTGGTATTATTGTTTCCAAACTGTGGCTGTGTTGAGACCATATGTTTTTCAGGTACCATTGTTGTTTCCTCATATGCAGCTTTGCACATGGGATTAGTAAGATGCAAGATGCCATGAATCCCAGAGCCTGCAGGATTTTCCTTGCAGTCAGCCTGGTGCAATTTGCTAGTGTTCTGAAGTATTGAATTAGTTGCCCCTGCTTCTCTGGCGTGAGGTAGGCCATCTGGGTGTTTGTGTCCAAATTGGCACCCAGGAAAATAATCTTCCGAGAGGGAGCCTTGATTTCTTTTTGTTGACTGTGTATCCCAGAGAGTTCAACAACATTATTACATAAGCCAGGTGTTTCAGAAGAATGTGCTTGCTGTCCGCTTGGATCAGGCAGTCGTCCAAATAGGGGTATATTTGTATCCCTTGTAGTCTGCAGTAGGCAATTACTGATGCCAGGCATTTCGTGAATACTCTGGGTGCAGTAGATAAGCCAAAGGGCAATGCAGAGAATTGATAATGGGTTGAACCTGCAAGAAATCTGAGGTACCTTCTGCAATTTTGTCTGATTGGGACATGCAGGTATGCCTCCTTGAGGTCCAATGTTACCAGCCAAGACTCCTTGCCCAGCATGGGAAGAAGTTGCTGTAGAGTGAGCATCTTGAATTTTGGTACAGTAGAAATGTGTTTAGGATGGATAGGTCCAAAATAGGTCTCCAATCTTTTCCGTCCTTGGTACCAGAAATAGCCTGGAATAAAACCTTGACCTTGTTAGAGTAGGTACCTCTTGAATAGCTTTCATGTTTATGAGATCTGTAATTTGCCTTTGTGCCTCTGCCCTTTGATTGTGTGGCAGGTTTGGCATGCCTCTCAGTTTGGGAAGGGTGTGAAAATGGAATTTGTAGCCACTGTTTATAATGTCCAGGATCCATTTGTCCTTTGTGACAATATGCCATTTTTTTGAAAATAATGCCAGCTTTCCTCCTAAGGGGCTGCCATTTGAGACTTGGTTGGCATGCAAAGGGGAAAGTCATTGGGTTTGCTTTCTGAAAGATTGCGAGTTATCCTCACCACCTCTTTGTGTAGGAGCTTGCCATTGTCTGCCTCTAAACGATCCTTGGGATTGTCCTCTGCCCCTCGGGCGCCTGTATCTGCCTCTTTGGGGTCTGTCCGTGGCAGGAAAGGACCAGTTTTTGGAAGGCCAATTTCTACTAAACGTGGGGTTGTACCTGTAGAAAATCTTTCACAGTTTGCATTGATTTAGCCTTTTCCTCCATTTTCCTTAATACCTCCTCAGCATTAGCACCAAATAGTACATCCTTTTGAAGAGGGGCGTCTAGTAATTTAGCTTTGACATGACCAGGCAAGGCTTGTTCCTTGAGCCAGCCATGCCTACGTATGACTGATCCTGTAACAGCAGATCTACATGAGGCCTCTAGAGCATCAAAACCACATTGTAAGGTATGCTTACCCACTTGTTCTGCACTATGCATCAAATCCTGCAACTCCTTCAAGTCTGGTTGTTCAGGTTGTGACATTTTACTTTTCAGTTGTGATAACAAAAACTGTTGGTATTTTAGCATATGGAACTGACAGTTTAAGGCCCTCATGGTTAAGGTAGCCGAGGTATATACCTTTTTTCCCCACCTTTCTAAGGATCTGGAATCTCTCTCGGAAGTTAATGGATTTTTAGCAATGGAGGCCTTAACTCCCTTGGGGCCCTGTGAGATGGTTTCTGGGTCAGCAGCATGGCTTTTGTATAGAAATTGGTGTGAGTCAGGAACCCTGTAGTACCTGTCAGGCTTAACTGGAGCTGGAGGTAGAGAGTCCGGGTTAAGGCAGGCCTCCGAGTAAACATCATCTAGGATGTCCAAGACAGGCGGTATAGCCAGAGGCCTGTGCTGAGGTAGCAAGAGAAATTCCTTAAGCCTTTTCTTGGAATCTGAATAATCTTGGCCTTCCCAGTGGAAGTGTTCCCTTAAGGTATGCAAAGTTTCCCCAAATGAGTAATCCTCAGGGGGGGATACAGAAGGGATGGACTCCTCCGCATCAGAATCTTCAAAAGGGGAGTAAGAATGTTCCTGATCATCAGAGTGCTCTGAAATAATGGAGCCCTGATCAGAGGAGGGGGAATCTTCCTCCACTCTGGGCCTTTTGTCCGGTGGGGGCTGAGAACCTCTGATAAGAGTAATTAAATCCTCAGCCATTTTAAGCATCTGTTTCTTAGGCATGGGGCCTGGAGATGGGCCCTGTGTAGCTGGTCTCTTAGAGTGCATGGTTGCTTTAGACTTAGTGAAAGCCTTGATGGAGAAAGAAGAGGAAGGTCTGAAGACACCTTGAGTGGAGGTGGACCTGTCCACATTCTGAGTTTCAACGCCAAGAGTGGCTTCGGTATCTGTAGTCGGGGTGTGGGCCGAGGAGCCTGCGACCTCGGGCACAGGAGAACCATCAAAGAAGTGTCGTCGGTAGTCAGGGGCTGCGTAGGCGCCTCGCTGAGAACCGGAGCACGTGTAGTCGGCTTTGGCGTGGTGTCGGTAGAGGCCGCGGACCTCGTGTGTCGGTCCTTATCTTTGCGTTTTTTAGACAAAACTGGAGTCGGAGTATCCGACGACATAATATAGTTAAATGCTTTCCCAAAATAATGCTGGGCGAACTCCGCCCGACGCTTAATGGTGCGTTTGTTGAATGTAGCACAAAAACGACAGACCGAGACGTTGTGGTCTGGGCCTAAACAAGGTATACAGAGGGAATGGAAATCCTTATGCGGTACTTGCTTCCCACAAGAAATACAATTATTAACTTTGTCTGACATCGGTCTGAGGCAAGAAAAGTTTCCCCAACGGGGTACTTAGCTTTCAAGAAGACTTCGGTTTCCAAATTTTCGTAATCTCAGGAGCTGGCTGACCGGCACTTGCAAACTGCTTCTGCTTCGGGCACCGCACGGCAAGAAAGACTGAAGAAAATCGCGTCGGCTGGTTCCTTTATACCCCTGTCGCACTGACGTCAGGGAAGAAGCAACGACAACCGACGCCGGACCTAGACTTTGGAATTCGGCCGACCGAGGACCCGCCTGACGGCAGGAGAACCCATCAGTTATGACTGCAGCTGTATGCACGATGAACATCTGTAGTGGCGAAGCCAGCTCTAGTCTTAGAGTAAAGTGATAAGTGGTAGTGTTTGGTAAAGGTGTGTACTGAACTCCAAGTTGCAGCTTCCAAAATCTCCTTGGTTGGAACCCCCCTGAGGAAGGCTGTAGATGTAGCTGTTGAACCAAATCCTTGAAGTAGATGTAATGGCTTCAATAGAAAAATGGAAGAACGAGTACAAGCTGCCAAAAGTTGTAAAAAGCAGGTTTAATCCAGACACACAGAACAATGAACACTCCAACACAGTAGCACCAATGTAGATGTAGCTGTTGCCCTGGTAGACTGGGGCCTAATGGTAGCAGGAACTGGTTTTCCATGATGGGTATAGCAAAAACGAATGCAATGTCCTATCCATTTGGAAATGGTTTGCTTTGATATAGCCTTCCCTTGTGAATCTGTAGCATAGGATACAAAGAGCTGGTCAGATTTTCTGAAAGCCTTAGTTTTATCCAAGTAGTAACGAAGTTGCCTGTGAATGTCCAAGGAATGCAGGAGTCTTTCTCCTTTGTTCTGTGGATTTGGGAAGAAGGTGGGTAAGTGGATGGTTAGATTTAAAGCCACACTGGAAACCACCTTAGGCATGAAGGAAGGATTAGTTCGTAGAGAAACTCTGTCTTGATGGAAAATGAGGAAAGGTTCCACTGCCATTAGTGCCTGCAGCTCTGAGACTCTTCTAGCTGAAGTTATTGCTAGCAGCAGGGCAGTCTTCCATGATAGAAACTGTAGATCTGCAGAGAAAGCTGGTTCAAAGGGAGGTAGCGTAAGTTTTTCCAGAACAAAATTGAGGTCCCATGTTGGTGTAGGTGCTCTCCTGGGGTGGCCTAGTGTTTTTTGCCCCTCTGAGGAACTGCCTTAGAAGTGGATGCGAAAATAAGGGTGGATCCGTGTTGTAGTGGGCTGAAATAGCTGATGCATGGATTTTAATGGAAGAAAAAGAAAGTCCTTTGTGCAACATCTCAGTTAAACACTGTAGAATCTGAGGCATGTGAGACTGAAGAGTGTTTTGGCCTTTAGCTTGGATCCAGGCACAAAACCTTTTTCCATTTGTCTGAATAGGCCTTCCTGGTGCTTGGCCTCCTAGCTTCCAGAATAACATCCATAACTGCTTGGGAAAGAGGAGCTGGCTGGATGCTTAGGTGATTTGCCATGCAGCCAGATTTAAGGTTTTGAGCTGGCTGTAAAGAATCTGATTGTTTTGCTGTGTGAGCAAATGGGCAATTTGTGGTAGAATCCAAGGTGGGCCCTGGGCCATATTCCTCAATAGTGGGTACCAATGCTGGCGTGGCCAGTCTGGGGCTATGAGTATCAGTCGTGGTCTCTCCTTTCTGACTTTCAGAGGCACCTTTGTGAGGAGAGGCAGTGGAGGGAAGGCATATACTGTCAGGTTTTTCCAACTGAATGAGAGTGCGTCCATTTTCCAAGCTTGATGGTGAAGTGTCCTGGTACAAAATTTTGTTAGTTGATAGTTTTGAGGACTGGCAAACAGGTCCATGTCTGGAAGGCCCCATTTTTGAGTTATCATTGCAAATACTTGTGGATCCAGTTTCCACTCGTGGGGATCCATGATGTTTCTGCTGAGGTCGTCTGCCAATGTGTTCTTTTTTCCTGGCAGGAATTTTTGCTTGTAACTGAACTTGGTAAGCCAGAGCTGTGTTCCACAAGGTCATTGCTTGCCTGCATAGAGGGTAGGAGTGTGTAGCCCCTTGTTTGTTTATGTACCACATTACTGTGGTGTTGTCAGTCCTTATTGTAAGTTGTCCTGTAATAGATTCTTGAAAGCTGTCAGAGCATTCTGTACAGCTAGCATCTCTTTTTCATTGATGTGCAGATTCCTTTGATCTGCAGTCCATAAGCCTTGAACGCACTGTCCTGCCATGTGTGCCCCCCAGGCATAGTCCGATGCATCTGTTGTCATGGTTTGCCTGGCTGGGGGCAAGGTGAAAGGCTGACCCTTGTTGAGGTGACATGCCTGTGACCACCATAGAAACTCCTGTTGTAGGCAGGGAATGAGAGATATCATTGTGTCCAAGCTGTGGCTGTGTTGAGACCATACGCTTTTTAGGTACCACTGTAATTTCCTCATATGCAGCTTTGCAAATGGTATTAGTAGTATGTAAGATGCCATGAAGCCCAAGGCCTGCAGAATTTTTCTTGCAGGTAGTAGGGTCTTTGTTGCCATTGTTTTGAAATATTGAGTCAGTTGTAGTTGTTTGTCTGGCGTCAGATAAGCCTTCTGGGCCGTTGTATTCAAGCTGGCACCCAGGAATGTCATATTTTGTGAGAGTACTTGTTTTGATTTCTTTTCGTTTACTGTGTACCCCAGGCAACTTAGAAGATGTTTTACAAAAGCCAGATGTTGTAAGAGGATGTCCTTGCTTTCTGCTTGGATGAGGCAGTCGTCCAGGTATGGATATATTTGAATTCCTCTTTGTCTGCAGTATGCAATTACTGGTGCCTGGCATTTTGTGAAGACCCTGGGCGCAGTAGATAAGCCAAAGGGCAGTGCAGAGAATTGGTAATGGGTTGAACCTGCAATGAAACGGAGGTATCTTCTGCAACTTTGTCTGATAGGGACATGCAGGTATGCCTCCTTGAGGTCCAATGTTACTAGCCATGCTTTCTTGCCCAACATGGGAAGAAGCTGCTGTAGTGTTAGCATCTTGAATTTGGGTACTTGTAAGAAGGTGTTTAGAATTGAAAGGTCCAGAACTGGTCTCCAGGCATTGTCCTTTCTGGGAACTAGAAAGAGTCTTGAGTAAAATCCTTGGCCTTGCTCTCGAGTAAGTACCAGTTGAATGGCTCTCATGTCCATGAGAGCTGTAATTTGTTTTTGTGCCTCTGCCCATTGTTTTTGTGACAGGTTTGGCATTCCTCTTTTCATTGGAAGGTGTGAAAATGGAATCTGTATCCTCGTGAAATTATGTCTAGGACCCATTTGTCCTTTGTGACAATGTGCCAGCTGTCTGAAAAAAGTGCGAGTTTTCATCCCAAGGGGGCTGCCAAGAGAGTGTTGCTTGGCCAGATGAGGTGCAAGTCATTGAGTTTGCCTTCTGGTAGTTTGGGACCTGTCTTCTCCTCCCTTCTGTGTTGCAGTGCCCCATTGGCGAGGTTTGTACTGGGCTTGTGGTTGTCCTCTGCCTCTTGGACATCTGTATTTACCCCTCTGTGGTCTGTCAGAAGCTGGAAAGGACCAATTTTTTGTTGGCCAATTTCTGCTGAAGCGAGGGGGCTGTACCTGTAGGAAATCTTTGACTGTCTGCATAGATTTTGCCTTATCTCCATTTTCTTTAAGACTACTTCTGCTTTAACCCCAAAAAGAACATCCTGCTGTAAGGCAGCATCTAGAAGCCTTGCTTTAACATGATCAGGCAGAGTTTGTTCCTTTAACCAAGCATGCCTACATATAACAGACCCAGTGACAGCTGCTCTGCAGGAAGCCTCCAAAGAATCAAACCCACATTGTAAAGTATGTTTGCCCACCTGTTCAGTTGCATGCAACAGATCCTGCATTTCTTTCAAATCAGATTGTTGAGGGAGTGTGCTCATTTTTTTGTTTTAACTGAGACATTAGAAATTGCTGGTATTTTAGCATGTGAAATTGGCAATTTAGTGCCCTTATAGCTAGAGTGGCTGAGGTGTAAACCTTTTCCCCCCACCTGTCTAGTGCTCTGGAGTCCCTTTCAGAGGGTACAGGATTTTTTGCCATAGAAGCCTTAGCCCCTTTGGGACCCTGGGAGATAGTCTCTGGATCAGCAACAGGGCTTTTATAAAGAAATTTGTGGAAATAAGGCACTCTATACTATCTGTCAGTTTGGCCGGGGCAGGAGGCAGAGAATCTGGGTTCAAACTGCATTCTAAGTAAACATCATCCACAATGTCTAAAACTGGGGGAAGGCAAGTGGTCTGTGCTGGGGGAGTAAAAGAAACTCTCTGAACCTTTTCTTTGAGTCAGAGTAGTCCTGACCTTCCCAGTGAAAATGTTCCCTCATAGTGTGTAAAGTTTCCCCAAAGGAGTAATCTTCAAGAGGAGAAGCTGAGGGAATGGAATCCTCAGAATCAGAATCTTCATAAGGGGAAAAGGAGTAATCTTGGTCCTCAGAGGAGCCTGAGGAAATAGACACTTGTTCAGAGGAGGCATAATCTTCCTCTTGTCTAGGCCTTTTGTCGGGTGGGGGTTGGGAACCCCTGATTAAAGAGATCAAATCTTCAGCCATTTTGAGCATCTGTTTCTTAGGCATGGGGCCTTGAACTGGAGACTGAAGTGCAGTCTCTTTTGGTTTAATAGGAGTCTTAGTTTTAGGATACGTCTTTATGGTGAGTGTCGTCGGTCTGAAGACGCCTTCAGAAACCGAAGGTGTTTCTGCAGCACCGACATCTTTTTCAGCAGTGTCGTCGGTAGGGGCTAAACAAAATGGCTGTGTCGGCCTAGTACTCTCTGCCAAAAGCTCCGAAGCGGTCTCGGGTTCCAGATCTGCGGTAGTCAGGGGCTGCGTCGGAGCCTCACTGAAGACCGGTGAACCGGAGACCGGACCAGCCGAAGCCTCGGAGTCTGGCTTGGGTCTAGGCTGCCTGTCCTTATCCTTGCGTTTTTTGTGCACGCCGGTGGTCGGCTGTTCCGACGGCATAGTGTAGTTAAATTTTCTACCGAAGTAGTGTCGTGTGAAATCAAAGCGTCTTTTTATAGTACGCGTATTAAACCTAGCACAAAAACGACAACCAGTGACGTCGTGGTCTGGGCCTAGGCAAGGTATGCAGTAAGAATGAAAATCCTTATGAGGTATTTGCTTCCCACAAGAAATACAATTGTTAACTTTTTCTGACATCGGTCTGAGGCAAGAAAAGTTTCCCCAATGGGGTACTTAGCTTTATTGAAGACCTCAGATTTGAAATTCGACTTTGAAAATCTCAGGAGTCGGCCGACCGGCACTTGCGAACTGCTTCTGCTTCGGGCACCGCACGGCAAGAAAGACTGGATAAAATGGCATCGGATGCATTATATATACCCCTGGCGCACTGATGTCAGGGAAGAAGCGACTGCAACCGACGCCGGACCAAGACTTTGGAATTCCGGCCGACTGCAGGACTGCCTGACGACAGGAAAACCGTGATGACTGCAGCAGGATAACACGATGAACATCTTTCAGTGTTTAAAAGTCACTTTTCACTGACAAACACAGTAAAAAGCACTTTAAATCGCTTTGCCAACCCTGCAAAGTAAAATAAACACAAATTCTCCACAGAAAAATGGTTTTCAGTTCCTTCAAATGACTTTTAAACTGACAGGAAAAAAAAATAAGAGTGTTCCCATTAAATACTCTGCAGTTTTGTGAGAGTCCAGTAAACACAGACTCCTAGATTTAAAATACCTTTCCTGAAGAGAGAAGTATTGATAATTAACAAAAATGATTGAATTAAAGTTGTTTTCACCAAAGGGAACTTATCTGCCCAGAAAAAGAAAAGCACAAGCTAATTGCTGATCCTCGAAAGCCTCAGAAAAGCGTACTCTTCTGTGGAAGTAAAGCTCTGAAGAGCTTGGCGCCCAAACTTGTCTTTTAGTCAGCTCAGCTCAAGCTGCCAGACAGTTTTGGTGCATGGAAAGTACCCTGAAGCTTTAGAAACTGGCCATCTCAAGCATCCTTGGCAAGATAACCCATATAGCTAAGGCTACTGCAGCAGTGATCAATATGATGAACATTATATGTGATGTATAATGTACAGAAATGGGAAAAAAACGTTAATATGGTTTGTTTTCTTTTCTTTAAATACGTTTGTCCATGTCTTAAGTGATAATTTAATCTTGATGTTGAAAAGAAAAAAGAATCACAGTAGTGGCACCAATAATTAAATCTTCCATTTTCAGAAGCAAAAATAAATTACCTTGTGTGTTAGAACTTTGCAATACAGTTCATTAAAGTTTACAGATTTTACACTGTCTCTTTGACAATGTGCTTATATTTTTCCAATTATTTTTGTCACTTTGTTTATAACCGTGTTTCTAAGTAGTAGCCAGCAGTACACCATATACAAGAGTTATGAGCTATACAGTATTCAGATTTCATACTAATTAAATGTCCAGATTATTGGTTGAATATTTCAGATTTTCAAGGACTTTGTATCTATATTCAATGTCTGCAGGGTGAGAGGTACAACATGCCTGGAATTCCATCACTTTCTCAGAATTGTTATTAGTAAGCGTTTTAAGGGGCTATTTAAGCAATAACCCACGCCTGGGTGTGGGTAATGCTGGATTTACCCACTGTTGATGTGGTTTGGTCACGAGGGCGAAGCCCGAGTGGCCAAACAAAGACAACCGTGGGTAAATCCAGCATTACCCCACCAGAAGTGGTTATTGTTATTACAATGACATTATTTAAGAAAAAAAATACTTACTTTTCTTAAATAATGGCATTGTATAATGCCTCCGTGCTGCCCTTCCGCAGCTGTCTGGTATTCTGCGGCAGTTCTGATGTACTGCACATGCGTATGCTTACACAGTACATCAGAGCTGTGGGTGGAAGCAACGGAGAAAGCAAGATCGCCGTTGCTTTTTACAAAGTGTCTCGCTATGTTAAAGGAGTTTAACATAGCGAGACAGCTTTAAAAAAAGCAACGGAGAATCTCTGTTGCTTTTTTTAAAGCTGTCTCGCTATGTTAAACCCATTTAACATAGCGAGACAGCTTTAAAAAAAGCAACGGAGAAAGATAGACCTCCGTTACTTTTTTTAAAGCTGTCTTGCTATGTTAAACTCCGTTAACATAGCGAGACAGTTTCTAAAAAGCAACGAAGATCTTGCGTTCTCGGTTGCTGTAAAAACATAAATAAATAAAGACCTGACCTTTTTCCATTAGTATAAGTCTTTGATTGGTCAGCATGCACGTTTTGGAATATTAATGGGGGGTCATTGTATAATTCACTTTATTCTCCAAGGTCACAGAACATCACCATCATAAATATCAGTGATGCTAGGGTCTGTATTCCATAGTTCTATGGTACATTCTTGGCACATTTTCTTAACAGCTTATTTTTCTGTTTGGTCCCATTTTATCTGGAATTTCCTCTTCATATACACCAATTCTCTTGAACAGATATTTTGTCGTTCCCATTTTATCGTCTTCCAGTTCTTTGCATTGCCCATTTAAATATATCTCCTTATCTCTATTTGTCATACTTCATCAAAATTATGTATAAAGGCACACCAACAGTTTTGTCTCTCTGCTGTCCCATGATGTTACTTGATTTCCCAATGAAGAATGTTATTTAATTTGTTAGCCAACATGGCCTCATTTACGTCATGTTTACAAAAGCAGTAAGACCCGCCTTTGGCAATCTTTTGAAAACTAGAGTCTAACTTTACTGCTCTCTTCAATTGGATTTATAACAGAAAATTAATAATCAGTTCCAAAAAAACAATACTATGCTTATTCAACACTGCCCTGAGAATAGAACATCTTCCTTCTATTATATTCAAAGACAATTTAATATTATAGGAATATGGAATACTGTAGCAAGGTGAGGAAACCAATATGTCCTACAATACTGCAGTGACAAACCCTGCTTTTTTACTAGAAAAAAATCCAGCTTATAGTTCTTGGAGAAGGTGTAATTGGAGGCTCATGTAGCTCCATCAGGAATGCTTTGTACCAATGCATTTCTGAAAAAAATGCAGATGTAGCCACTGCCTTTGTTGAATAAACTCTGACCTACCCTCATAGCCTTGTAAACTGTGCCCATATCGCAAGGGAAGGCAAAGTATTGAGATTAAAGTGCCAAGAGTGTCTGCTTAGATATTAGTCTACCTACATTCCACTGTTTGAAAGCAAGAACTGGCTGGTCTGACTTTCTTCACTCAAGTTCTGACTAAGTAATACCTCAGATGTCTATGCACATCCAGTAATTACATAAGACTCTGTACACTGATTTGAGGGGAGATGTAGTTAAAAACTGCAGCTAGATGGTTTGGTTCCAGGTTAACTCAGAGACCACCTGGATAGAAAGCACTGACTATGCTGACGGCAGCCTAAGTTTGATCAACAGCCCAGGTGCCTGTAGGCACTAGACGGGAAGGATGATAGTGAGTGGCTGCTGGCCGATCACACAGGTGGCACTTATTGGAAGCATTTGCACTATGCAGCTAAGGGGAAACTGGAAAAAGAAGGAATGCTTCCTTAAAGACACAGCAGCTGTTGTCGCAGGGGAAACCACCAAGGGAGTTGTTCGCAAGAGGAGAGGGTAGACTACCCCTTGGGAGAAGGAAGGTGGCCTACACACTACCACCAAACTCACACTGTGGAATTGATGGTTGATAGGGTCTGGGCAATGGGCTCTCGCATAGCCAAACAATACCTGGCTCTTATTCTACCAGAATGAATGAATGAATGAATGAATGGGCCAAGTGTGTAAATATACAAGAACCATCAAGCAAGGATGGGGGGGGGGGACAAAGGTTAACCCAGAGAGCACCACAGGCATGAAACAGTAAGGCTACTCTTACTAATGGAAAAGCATACGTCTCTGTGGCCACCACAACATGCAACTCAAAGGCCCGGTAGGCAGAGGCAATGGCCATAAAGAATACAGTTTTTCATGCCAGAAACTTAAAGGCACAATCATTAGCCTGTTCAAAAGGAGGTAGTGTAAGCTCTTCCAGAAGAAAATTTAAATTCTGTGGTGGAGCTACCAGCTTCTTTGGTGGTCTAAGGTTTACATCTTAATTTAAGAAATCTTTAAGAATGCAGAAAGAAGAAAGGGGAGGGCCCATAGGAAAACATGCTAAGATGATAGATAGGTGGACCTTTCCTGATGCACAGGCCTAGCCTGCATCAAACAAGGCACTTAGCTCATTAGTGCTATGGCATAGAGGATAAAACCCTTACTAAGGCCCAAGCAAAACAGGTTTGATTATCAGGTCGAGTGCCTGAGGTGCTGGCAAGGAAAGGACAGATGTGCACATCCTCTTGGGGAGGATGTACATTTGGATATGCCTTGTAATTGATCTCTAGTAGGACTTGGGGAAGTGCACAGGCCACTGTCTTTGGAATGATTGGGACATTGGCTGAACTGACTCAGAGGTGGGGTGATGCTCCAGCATTCCCCATTGTTCGGCCCTGGAAGTTACAACTGCACACAAGGGAAGGGGAAGTTAGGGTAATAAAAAATACTCCTCAGCAGCAATATAACACTGTCATTGGTACTTCAGTCAACTCACTTACCCCAAGCATAGTTCAGAGAAAGTCTGGGGAAGAATGATAGCTTGGTAGAACTGATGGACAAGGAGAGACCCTGGAGGGAAGCCAATAGTCATCTATAAAGGGCAAAAAAAGAAAGAGACAGAGGGAGGGAGGGGAAGGGGGGGGGGAGAAACCAAAAACAAACAAACGTAGCTTATATATGTAAGGAACTGTTGAGGAGATAGAAGCATTTTAGGTAAAATGAGGGAAGATGCACACCATACAGAAAAGCTCTTCTACTCACCTAAGTAAGATGTTGTACTAGTTGGCTTACAAGCTTACTTGAGGATAGAAAGGATGGAAAACACCTACAAAGGAGCTCTCCCACTGAAAGATCAAAAAACCTTTCCTCTAGGCAATCAACTTCAGATTATGAGACACAGCTGCAACAGGGTGCCCCTGTGTTGGGTCACCAAGTTGCAATTCACAGGTAAGGGGAATGTCTCCCTCACTCTTCAGTTTCAGCAACACAGACAGCTAAGGCTGCCTCAGTCAGGAAGGGGATATTGGAATTAAATTTCCCTCTTCCTCTCCAGCCTTCACTATGACCCTGTGTAGAAGTAAGAAGAAAGAAAATGCATACAAATGCCTATTCCCCCCAGCTAAGGGAGAAGGCTCTGGTTATTCAGGCTTGCTTGTCAGAGTCCCTCCTTTCTTGGCAGTCCTTGGGAGAAGCAAAGAGTTCCATGACAGGAACCCACTAGTGCTGTGTAAGAGAGTTTTCTGGACAGTCTGCTTAACTAGTCTGCTAGTATATTTTAGCCTGAAGCGATTCAGATCACCTAAAGGAGATTGTGTTAAGGAGCCATTTCCCAAGCTAGCAATGACTGTCTACATTACTTTTAGGAAGAACTGCCATCATCCGTTGACATAGCACATAACTGCTGTGTTGATTTTACTGCAGTGTGTGTGGCCGGCACCCAGATATTCCTATAGAATGGAAGGACTGAGTAATACCAGCATCTCTTTCACACAGATGTGCTGGTTCAGAGCTTTATGCATCCAGTTCCCCTGAATCCTATATTGCCCATTGTAGCACCCCCCATAGTCAAGAGACTGATTGTTCTGTGAGTGGGTAAAGGGCATTCCCAAATTTTGAATCACCAGCAGGATCCACCATTTGAACTCTGTGCAAACAAAATGGATAATGGACAGGATTTTGTAACTGTGCAGATGTTTCAGTCACAGCTTTCTTCATATTACTGGATCTTCATGTGATACTTCACCTGAGAAACCATAAAATAGAGGCAAACATGAATCAAAAGGCTCTCAAAAGTTCTCTGGCAATCAAGTGTGACTTACTGTCAAAACTGAAGAAGAAAGTGTTAAAAAGGATAACAGTGTCCTCTGGTAAGAATGCCCCACCTTTTCAGATATGCAGCACAAGAGATGTCTTGACTCTAGCAGGGAACAGGCTTGACTTTTGCAGACTTGAAGAAGATCTCTTGGTTTCTGACACTAGGAATGGCAAGGCTGATCTGACATAATCTTGTGACTTTGGACTAAGTTAAGTAGTCAGGCTGGTATGTATACCACTTGGAGCATGAGGTGCTCAAGCACATGAGCTAAACATTTAGTGAAAATACTCGGAGCACTGTACACCTCAAGCAACAAGAAGATGGATGTGATGGGGGCCCTGCCAATAAATACTCTCAAGAAACTTCCTGTGAGCTTGGAAGACTGTGGTACAAAGATTGGTATATGTTATGTTCAAGGTGGCCATTAAAGCAAAAGGTAACGGGGGCAACAGAGACTGGATGGTTAGTATTATGAATAATGTCTCCCAAGAATTTGTTTAGACTAAAGAGGTCCAGAATAGGCCTTCAATGGCAATCTTCCCTTGATACAAGAAAGAGTCTGGAAAAAAAGCATGTTCATTATTATCCTGGGGCATCCTTTCTATGCTTGCACAGGTCAGGGGCTGGTCTATCACTACCCTTGCAAATGCTATCTGACTTAATGAACCTCAGGTGAGCTCAAGAAGCATGACAGGTTCTTCAACTCTGTTTTGTACCCTAAAGTCATCAGCTCTGACAGCCGACAGTTTAAGATCACTGCAAATAACTGATTCCTTCAAAGAAAATAAATAAATAAATAAATAAATAAATAAATACATTTCCTCCTATCAGGTTGGGGGGAATGTGAATCTGCAATTCAGTCTTATGGGGGGGGGGGGTATCTTGGGCAGGATGTGGGCCACTGTCTCTACATATACCCTACTTTATGTCCTAAATGATTCACTGTTTTTTTTTGGGAAAGTTTCTGTTATATTTTCGGGACGGGGTGATGACACAGCTGCTTCATTGTTTAAATAGTTATCCCATTGTTTTTCAGTCTTTTGAAGAGTTTCTGGGATGCAAGATTTAACAGCATATACTCATCTGAAGGGGCATTCAGGATATGGCCTCTTATATCCTTAGGCAGCCACGGTATCCTGAGTCATGCATGCTTCACAACATTGTTTCTGAACTTGAAGTCATAGCAGATGTATTGATGTCATCACAGCTACAATTTATTTTCATCTCCAACCTTGTCAGTTATCAAGGCTTCATCTCCACAACTCAGTCAGCCCATTCATTGCTCCAAGGAAGAGGGGTGACAGCCCTCTTGCCCACTCATTTCTCCCACAGGTAAGGGTCAGGTGGCCAGAATGGTGTTATTATCCATATTTAAATTAATCTTGAATGTTTTTCCACTAACTCCTAAATATTCCCACTGTGCACTCCTAATGAATGCTCAAGGGGTGGTATACAATGTCAGTATACAAGTGTTTCCAGCACCTTCAAGAGGCATCTGCTCAACAGCCCTGCAAGGAATCTCCAGTGATCTCTACTCCACATCGGGGATTCTACTTGTAGTCTATATTCCAAACACATCCTCCCTGATCCTCCTCACAGGAAGAGGTAAGCAGACTCCACCTTCCCATTCCTCTCTCATCTCCAGCATGGTCATCCACTGGCTCAGCTTCCAATCAAACTTGGGTCATATAGGTCATAGTCAGGGCTCCAGTCCTCTGACAGCACATCTACTATGCCTGCTTACTTTTTGTGAGGTATGAATTAATCTGGTAAGCCTCACCCACACAGCAGAGTCCTGAACAGATTCTGCCATCTCAGAGGTTCATAGGTGTTTATTAGGCTAATGACCACAAGGGCCTTTTTAAGCCTAGCCATACATTCCAAATATCTGACAAGTTCTGATACCCTTGATAAGTGTAAGCATGAGCCTGCGAGATGAACCATTTACAGGTTACCTGTCTGCACTGGAGACATAGGTGCCAAACCAGGGATGAATGTCCGGTTTCCCATCCAATTGTCCAAGCTGCACTTGAATTGGGTTAGGGAGGAACTCTGCTTTACATGGATGGGGAGCCTGCTCCATAGACTGAGTAGTCTATGGGATACATACCTATTTCTCCAGCAGGTCATTTATATCACAGGCAAGGTATATGTCTTTAGAAAATACAGTTGTGTACACTTACCATAAATGTAGATGTTCGAGTGTATTCACTGTTGCAGTCATTACATTTGGGTTATCTGCTTGCAGGTAGCCCTCAGTCGGCCTGATTAACAAAGTCTTGGGTCCTGCGTCAGTTGCTGTCCCTTCTTCCATGATGTCAGGTCGTCAGGGGTATAAAACATGCAGCCGACGCCATTACATCAGTTTTTCTTGCCCCAGATGTCAGGTGCCCCCTAATGGGAAGCAATTAAGTATAAAAAGTACAATGATATACCTCCAACAAAAAAGCAAATACACCAAAAAGGCTTTTAAGCATAGTAAAGGAAAGTAGAGGTATAGCCAAAAGAAGTTAGGGGGCTGGAGGGAGGGTAACCAGGACTGCAACAGTGAATACACTCGAACATCTATATTTATGGTAAGTGTACACAACTGTACTATGTTCTTCGTGTTTCACTGTTGCAGTCATTACATTTGGGTAGATTCCCAAAGCTATGGTTGGGAGGAGGAATTTAGACAGAATTAGGACCAGCTATAAGGCCTGCAAGACTGCAGTGGCAAAGCCAGCTCTGGATTTAGAGAAAATTGGCAATTGATAATACTTGGAGAAAGTATGTACAGAACTCCAGGTAGCAGCTTCTAGGATGTCCCTGGTAGGGACGCCTCTGAGAAAGGTTGTAGAGGTAGATGCAGCCCTGGTGGAGTGTAGTCTGATCCTCTGGGGGATAGGTTTTCCATGGTGCTTATAGCAGAAATGAATGCAATGGCCTATCCATTTAGAAATGGTTTGTTTTGAAATAGCCTTCCCCTCTGCCCCTGCAGTAAATGCCACCAGCAGTTGTTCAGATTTCCTTTTAGGTTTAGTCCTGTCCAAGTAGAATCTAAATTGTCTGTACACATCTAAGGAATGCAGTATCCGTTCCCCTATGTTCTGAGGATTGGGAAAGAAAGTTGCCAAATGAATGGAATGATTAAGAGCCACACTGGATACCACCTTGGGCATGAAGGAGGGGATTGGTTCTGAGGGACACCCTGTCCGCATGAATGATGATGAAAGGCTCCACTGCCATAAGGGCCTGCAATTCAGATACCCTTCTAGCTGAAGTGATTGCTAAAAGGAAAGCTGTTTTCCAAGAAATAAATTTTAAGTCTGCAGTAGCAGCTGGCTCGAAAGGAGGTAGAGTGAGTTTCTCCAAAACAAAGTTAAGGTCCCAGGCAGGGGTTAGAGCTCTCCTGGGTGGTCTCAAATTTTTGGCCCCCTCTGAGGAACTGCTTGAGCAGTGGATGAGAGAAGAGGGGAGGTTCTGTGTTATAATGAGCTGAAATGGCTGAGGCGTGGATTTTAATGGAGGAAAAAGACATGCCCTTGTGAAGCATCTCAGTTAAGTATTAACTATAAAATCTGAGGTAAATTGGGAACTGCTGTGCTTATCCCTTGAGATTGGTTCCAGGCACAGAATCTTTTCCATTTTTCAGCATAAGATTTTCTAGTACTAGGCCTCCTTGCATCTAAAATGATATCCATCACAGATTTACTGAGGGATGGTAAAGGAGAGATTATGTAATTAGCCAGGCTGCAAGGTTCAGTGTTAGAAGCTGAGGGTGCAGAATCTGGTTCTCCTGCTGAGACAACAGGGGAAGAGTCTGAGCCAGGTGCCATGGGGATAACCGTGACACACTGCGCAGGAGGGGGTACCAGTGTTGGCGTGGCCAGTCTGGAGCAATCAAAATCATCCTTGGTTTGTCCTGTTTGATTTTTAGTAATACTTTGGAGAGCAGAGGCAGAGGGGGGAAGGCATAGACTGATAGGTTTTTCCAGCTGAAGGACAGAGCATCCACTTTCCAGGCTTGTTTGTGGGAAGTCCTTGTGCAAAATGTGTCCAATTGGTAGTTCTGGGGAGAGGCAAACAGGTCTATATCTGGGCTCCCCCATCTGCTTGTCAACATGTTGAAAATCCTTGGTTCCAGTTTCCACTCGTTTGGGTCCATGAGGTTTCTGCTTAGTCTGTCTGCCAGTGTATTTAATTTTCCTGGCAGGATTTGAGCTTGTAGGCGCACTTGGTAGTTCAAGGCTGTGTTCCACAATGCCATGGCTAGTCTGCAGAGGGGGTAAGAATGTGTACCCCCCTGCATGTTTATGTACCACATAACAGTGGTGTTGTCCATCTTTACCATTAGTTGTCCTGGAAGAACGTGGTCCTTGAAGGCTGTCAGAGCATTCTGTACAGCTAACATTTCTTTTTGATTGATATGCAGGTGCATTTGACTTGGGTTCCATTTGCCCTGAATGTACATCCCTGCCAGGTGAGCCCCCCATGCATAGTCTGATGCATATGTTGTTAGGGTTTGGGCGGCAGGGAGTGGTGTGAAAGGTAGTCCCTTGTTTTGGTGGTAGACCTCTGCCCACCAAAAGAATTCTAGGCGTAGGCAAGGTATGATAGGAATCATTGCTTCTAGATCCTGAGAATGTTGACACCATAGGCTTTTTAGATACCACTGTAGTTTCCTCATATGCAGTCTTGCATATGGAATTAGAAGAAAGCAGGAAGCCATGAACCCCAAGGCTTGCAGTATTTTCTTGCAGATAGCAGGGTTTTTGTGGCCACTTGTTTGAAGTAGGTTGTCAAAGGAATTTGTTTCTCTGGCGTGAGGAAAGCCATCTGGGAAGTTGTATTCAAGCTTGCTCCCAGGAATATAATTTGTTGACAGGGTACCAGGTGTGATTTCTTTTTGTTTATGGTGTACCCCAGGCAAGTTAGAACCCTTTGTACAAAGGCCAGCTGATTCAAAAGTATGTCCTGGCTTTCTGCCTGAATTAGACAATCCTCCAGGTAAGGGTATATTTGAATATTTCTTTGCCTACAAAATGCAATAACTGGAGCTAGGCACTTAGTGAACACCCTGGGCACAGTAGATAAGCCAAAGAGCAGTGCAGAGAACTGATAGCGCGTGTAGCCTACTTATGAAGCGTAGGCATCTTCTGCAAAATTCCATGATTGGGATGTGCAGGTATGTTTCTTTTAAATCTAGTGCTGCCAACCAGGCATCTTTGCCTAGCATAGGAAATAATTGGTGAAGAGTCAGCATCTTGAATTTTGGCATCTCCAAAAAGGTGTTTAAAGTAGACAGGTCCAGGATAAGACGCCATGAATTGTCTTTTCTGGGTCCCAGGAAAAGTCTCAAGTAGAAACCTTGTCCCTTTTCCTCTTCTGGTACCAGCTGAATAGCCCCCATGCTTAAGAGAGAAAGTACTTGTTTTTGGGCCTCTGCCCACTGATTTGGCGGTAGGTCTGGCCACCTGCTTGGTGTTGGCAACGTGTGGAAGTGAAATCTGTATCCCTGGGACACTATATTTAAAACCCATTTGTCCTGGGTAATGAGTTCCCAGTTCTTTGCATGAAGAGCAATCTTTCCCCCCAAAGGGGCAGTCAGTTGATAAGTGCTTGGAAATTTTAAAAGGAAGTCATTGAGATAGTTTACCATAGCGGGGAGTCTTATTACTCCCAGATTGGAAAGTGGAGGCCCCCACTGCTTAGTCCTGTGTGTCCCCTGGGACTGAAACCTGGGTTTTTTGCTGTGTCTGGGTTTGGCTTGAGAAGACCTGAAAGGGGCTGGAAAGGACCAATTCTTAGAGGCCAGTGCCTACTAAATCTAGGAGGCTGAACTTGTAAGAAATCTTTAACAGTTTGCATAGATTTAGCTTTACCTTCCATCTTTTTGAGAACTTCCTCAGCCTTGTTGCCAAACAGGCGGTCCTAATTTAAGGGAGCATCCAACAATTTAGCTTTAACATGATCAGGCAAAGATTGCTCCTTAAGCCAAGAATGCCTTCTGAGCACAGACCCAGTAACAGCAGCCCTGCAAGAGGCCTCTAATGAATCAAAACCACATTGCAAAGTATGTTTTCCAACTTGTTCAGCAGAATGCATTAAATCCTGTAATTCTTTATTTTCCACACAGTCGGGAATCAACATCATTTTCTGTTTAAGCAATCCAATAACATGTTGCTGATACTTTAACATATGAAACTGGCAGTTTAAAGCCCTAATGGCCAAGGCTGCAGAAGTGTAAATCTTCTTACCCCATTTATCCAGCGCCCTGGAGTCTCTATCAGAAGGGGTAGGAAGAATAGCTAAAGGCCTATGCTGAGGTAGGAGTAAGAAATCCCTAAGCCCCTTTTCTGAATCAGAATAATCCTGGCTTTCCCAGTGGAAATGCTCCCTTAGAGTATGTCAGGTTTCCCCAAAAGAAAAATCCTCTGGAGGGGAAGCAGAGGGAATGGAGTCCTCTGCATCAGAATCCTCATAAGTAGATAAGGGCAAATCCAGATCATCAGAAGAATCAGAAAAAAAACAGAATCCTGGTCAGAAGATTCATAAACAACTTCAGTCCTAGGCCTCTTAGAAGGGGGGGGGGGGTTGGCTACCCCTGATTAAAGTTATTAGATCTTCAGCCATTCTTATCATTTGTTTTTTTAGGCATAGAGGCCTGAGCATGTGGCCTGGGCGTCGTTTTTTTAGGCATGGTTCAAGATTTAGGCCTAAGTGAAGACGGAGGATTTAATATGCAAGTCCGTAGGCCTGAATACACCCTCAGAAGCCGGGGCCTGCACAACGGCTCCAGACCCATCCAAGGTAGAGACATCCGCGGGTTCCATAGTTGAAGCATCTCGCGGCATACCGGACTCCGAATGGGTCTCCGTAGAGGCCTGCAAATCAGAAGTAGTGGGTATCAGGGGCTGCGAAAGCTCCTCATTGAGTACCGGCGAACTGGCGACTGGCTTAGGAGAAGTGTCGTCAGCAGTTTTAGACCTCGGTGGCCTGTCTCTGTCTTTATCTTTGCGTTTTTTTTTCGGAATCCTGGTAGTCGGATGACTAACCGACGACATTTCTGGATAATTAAACCGAGAACCGAAATATTTAGAGGCAAAAATATATCGATGACAGATAGTGCGCTGATTAAATAAAGCACAAAACCGACAGCAAGGTACGTCGTGGTCAGGGCCTAGGCAAGGAATACAGTACGAATGAAAATCTTTATGAGATATTTGCTTTCCACAAGTAATGTAATTATTAACTTTTACTGACATCTGAAGGAGCAAGAAAAAGTTTCCCCAAAGGGGTACTTAGCTTTAGTTTAAGACTTCGGTTCTGAAACTCGAAAAAGAAAATTTCAGGAGTCAGCCAACCGGCACTTGTGAACTGCTTCTGCTTTGGGCACCGCACGGCAAGAAAGACTGATGTAATGGCATCGGCTGTGTGTTTTATACCCCTGACGACCTGACGTCATGTTAGAAGGGACAGCAACCAACACAGGACCCAAGATTTTGTTTATCAAGTCAACTGAGGGCTACCTGCAAGCAGATAACCCAAATGTAATGACTGCAACAGTGAAACACAAAGAACATCAGGTAATTCTGGTACTGTTTGTTTTGTGGGTATGCAGGAGGTCCATCAGAGTGGGGGTCTGACAATGCCTTGTATGCCAGGCATACAGCTCCCCTCAAAAGCCTGTAGGAGACAGAAGACAGGGATAGGACCTTGAGGTGGTCTGCATAGGACATATTACTTAGGCCCTGTATTCTTTTAATGAGCAGCCCCAGTTGTTGAATATGCCTGGTTAGGTACATACCAAAGGGGGCACTGTACTCAATGACAGGTCTGATAAATACCAAATACAGTGGAAAAATGACTTCCTTGGACTTTCATGCCATACCTTTGCTTATAAGTTGCGCAACATAGAATGATTTCCTCACCACTGTAGACAAGTGATGATCAAAGGTTAGATTACTATCTATGTGTGTCCCTAAGTCCCTGACTACTGGGTCAACTCTAAAGGGTGTGTTGTCAATATGATAGTTACCAGGGATGGATGACTTCCCAAAGGATACTATTATGCATTTCTTGGCATTTAGTTTTAGTCCATGGCTCTGACATCAGTTGTTTGTCTGTATCAGCCCCAACTGGAGAACATTTGTGTCAGTGTGAGATTCAATGACAGCTCCTAATTTGCAATCATCTGTAAATTTAGTCAGCCACAGACTACTGACACTGGCCTCCCTGAGACTCCACTTGTGACTGGCCTCTCTGTAGAGGTGGACTCCCCAATTCTAACTTCCTGGGTCTTGTCAGTGAGTCAGTTGGCTACCCACCGGGTGACATATGGGATTGTACCTAACCTCTTGAGTTTGTCAACAATGCCTTGGCCAGGTCAAGGGAGGCAGTGTGAACAATGTTGCCTTCATCCATTGCTTTGGTGACCTTCTCAAAGAAGTCCACCAAGTTGAATAGGCATGATCTGCCCTTGATGAAACCAAATTGGGTTGGGTCCAGTGTCTGGAGGTTTACTACATCTCTACTGATCATCTCCATGATAATTCTTTCCATGGCTTTACATACAAGACTAGTGAGACATATGGATCTGTAGTTTCCAGGGTCTGTAGATGGCCCACCTTTGTGCACAGGGATGACTGCTGCCTTTCTCCATTCATGAGGCACAAAGCCTGTTCGGAGTCTGCAGTTAAATAGTATATGCCTCCCTGATACTGCAAAACAAGGATCTGGCAATTGCCAAAATAACCCATGCCCCAAAGTACAAAAGGATATTTTTATTTACCAAAATGATCCAACAGTCTGTTTTCTTTACAATGCCGCAACATATTGTTAGTGAGCACCAGTCTAGAGCTCTTCATCACATTTACAGAGATGGCTGCTGATTTAGTTGTCAGATTTTATAGGCATACTTGATCTTTCTCCACTATGTAAAACCATTTGAATATCCTGGGTACAGGGGTAAAATAATCTTTTTACAGGGATACATTTTCAGAAGTGCATTCAAAAGCTTGGAATACTCTTAACAAAAAATGTGTTGCACAGAACCATCTATCAAAATACTCCTGATGGTGACTTTATGTTAAATAACCATGAAAATACTCAATTTCATTTCTAAGAATTACATACACGCCTATAACATTTGTGAACACCTTTCCTTCTTCTCCCCACTCCAGTATGTAGACCGGTATCTCAGTTACATTCAGGGGCACTATCCTGTCATCTGTTATTGTTACTGACTACCAATAATTAATGTAAGCAAACTGCAAAAATTTTAACTGCATCCTTTATTGTTGATTTTTTGTTTTGTTTCCCTTTTTTTTCTTTTAATTTTAGCTTATATGCAAATAGATTGTGGCTGAAAAAGGAACCATGTGGTCCAGTCTGGTCTACATCACTTTGTCTTCAACAAACAAATACAGCGAACATTCACTACAATGAGTGACTTATTTACCCAGGGAAAGGAACAAGTTGCCCAGCATTCCGAATATCACACCAAGCACAGTATTTCAAAAACACACAGGTGGGGGGCTGTGCCCCCCCCCCCTACACACACACTATACATACCAACTCTGAGATCACACTACAGTGGGGAAAAGGGCAAATTTCTGATGAAGCAAATTCAGGCATTTTTTTCCTTCTCTGGAAGTGGACATCAGCCAGCAGTAGTGTAGCTAATGTGGAGTAAAGGCCTTAGCCGCACCAGCAATAAAGTGCTAGGGGCAGCTATTGGTAGATCCTGATCTTCAGTGCAGTGCAATTACTGGCATTCAAAAGTTGGTATTTAAAATGAAAGTTTTTTTTTTTTTAATAAGTGCTTTAGCACTCCATGTGCATAAATTGTTGCAAGCAGTTTGCTACAGTTTAAAAAGGAAGAAACTGGCTTTTTTTGTTTGTTTTGTTTGTCAAGTCTGAAGGGCTTTTTGGTGTGTGTGTGTGTGTGTGGGGGGGGGGCTTTACTAGATCGGAAACTGCCCTGGCTGCCAGAATAGTTTGCTACCCATCTGTCAAAAACTATGGCAAACTCAACTCTATTATTACAGTTCTTTATCACAAAGCAGTTTGCACAACAGTGAAGTTGGAAAAAAGCTGGCATATACAGTAAATGAACCACTTTCAAGATACAGATGAAACAAAGACTATAGGCAAACAAGGTTAACAAACAGTTTGTCTCTTTTTCTTTTGATATCCCTTGGAAGTGTGTCTTTTCCTTGTAGAGCAAATCAGTTTAACAAAATAAAATAAAATAAATTGTTCATGAGGTGAGTTACTGAGTGATTTATGGTGAAAAGCATTTCGACACGCTCAACAATGTCAGTGCTAGTCAGAAGAGGGGTGTGTACCGTTCTTGTGAAAGTGTGCAGCAGTGATGATGAAGTGTACACTCAACAGAAGCTACGGCTTATCGTAAAATACAGCCACAAGTTTTGGAGTCACACTTTTTAACTTGTTTGAGACCAGGCAATTCATGAAAAGGAAACGGTCTCCAGGTTCAGCCAGCTCCTATTTGGCATCCACTTCTCTGTAGTGAAAGCTAGCACTCAAAGGGTCTGGCTAACCAAGTTTGCAGATGATTGTAAACTGGGATTTATTATAGATTCCCCCAAGACACCAGTACCTTGCAAAAGGGTTTGACATAGATAGGTGACTGATGCCAAAGCCATGGTGTAAAACTCAAGGCCAAAAATGCATTATAGTGCCCTTTGGGAAACTGATAACCCAAGTTAATTACACCATCGATTAAACACCACTAATAGTTGACCCAGTAGTAAAGGATCTGGGAATATATGTGGACAGCAATCTGGCCTTTGACCAACACATAGATAAGACAGTAAGAAAATCATTCTACATCACCCAGCTTATAGGTTAGCGTATCGCATCCAGGTCCATGGAGGTTACAGTACCACTCTACTTGCCCTTATCAGACATATCAATCTCCCTTACGGCACATTCCTAACCAGACACTTGTAAGTGTTTGAATACCCACAATTGTTTCCCACCAGGAGAATTCAGGGCACAAATACTCTGTCCTACAATTATCGCCTAAAGGCTCTGTTTCTGTATTTAGTCTATTACAGTCTGCCGAGAGGGGATCTTTGCCTGGCTTACAGGGCTTTCTCAGACCTAGCGCTGATGGATCTGTTGCACATGCACAAAATAAACAGCACCAGAAACACTACATCCAGGAATCTGAACTTCACTTATGACATAAGCAGAACATGCTGGACAAACAGGTATGTCTCAAATGCTCCCTGTGCTATGGAACAGCTCCCCATCCACGTAAGACACAGCTCATCCTTGAACCTATTCGAACAAAACTTTGAAACTGGATGGGAAATTGTACATCTATCTCCAACCCCTTATGGTTAGAGGTTATCAATAAAAGTATTATCCTCCCTAACATCCCCCCTACAAATCCCTTAATTATGTTCCTGCTACCATGCCACCCCATACAGACACCCATGATCCTCGGGAAATGGTTTGGCATTCGCCACTAGGCTTGTAAAGGTTCTAGTGGTTGTTAACCTAGTAGCAACCTGTGAACATATGTGATGTACTTTGTTTTGCAATGATTAAAATAGTTGGTAGATTCATGAAGTATAACTGAGATCAATGTGTTAATACATACCTGAAAACAGCCATATTTAATACGAACATACTATTTTAACTGCACTAAGTCACTGCAGGGTTTTGCACCAGACAACTACGAAGTCTAGCAAGCTGAACAGACACACACACACACACACACACACACACACACACACACACACACAATCAGTGGTTTTCTGCCTCACCAACTTTTCCTTTAGTGTGCATATTATGACTAATGTATACGTCATCACACCTGTTTACTAACTGCATCTCCTAAACATTTAAACCTAGCCTCTTACTAATGTGTGAGCCCTGTACAACCAAAATAAACAAACATATACACTATGTTACAATATGACCAAGAGTTTCAGAATGAGTGCTTTAGTACTTCAAAAAAACCTAAAAGTATACCTATTTCATTTGATTATTGCCACATTAAATTAATACAGTGGTTAACTACAAAGGGCCTTTGTTCAGGGAATGTTATGACCAGAACACATATTTTATAAAACTGCTGGACTCTTTTTATTTGCTTTTCATGCTGTTGCCAGGGGGTTTGAATCATGAATGAAAATGGTCTAGTGTTTAGGACCAGTTCAATTACCCAGTTAACAAAAGACTATATATATATATATATATATATATATATATATATATATTATACACACCAATATCATCTGGGCTGTGACAGCTTTCAGCAACCTGGCCACTTCTCAAAAGCAGGTCGTTGTTACATAGCAAACGTAATGCCTGTAACATTGTCTTCTTAACAAAAGTTGTGCAGCTACCACTAAAAACTATTTTTCCTACCTGTACACTGATTATTCTGAGGATAAGTATTAAGAGATCGACTAAAACATGATTTTAAAATAAATAAATGGCCAACAAATGTTACAATTAAGAGGTCATCTCTCTCTCCCTCAGATGAACATCACGTAAGAGAGACCTTTACCACATTCAGGTTCAGGTTCAAATTCAATGCATTCAGGTACTTACAAATAATCACTGCAAATAAGATAATTACAATTCAAAGGTCACATATTAAGATATGCCCATTGAAACCGGTGTGCTTCTTTCAATTACCACCAAAACCTAGCTTCTGTGTTGCATGGTCAAAGCTGATAAGGTAATGAATTCCACAGGATAGGTATGAAAATGCATTTTAGGAACTAAATGCAGCCCTTCATTAGTGAGCAAAGCGAGTAGTCCACCCACTAGGCACCACTCGCATTTTCACAGAGGCCGGAACCAATTCATGTAAGGCGTGATAAGCTAGAAAAAGAACCTTAAATGCTAACCTTGAAAACAAAAGTAATAGCGCAATAGCTCAGACTCTACAGAAATGATAAAACTGGAACAAGACAATCAATTCAACAACCTGTCCTTAGAGTTCTGGCATGTCGGAGGAGTCAAGGCCAGCAGCATCTAAAAGGCCCAGAGTATGGTGACATGCAGTATTTATATCAGGAAGACAGCAATGCATGAATAACAAGTAGTAAACTGATGAGGGAAAAGTGACTGATTTAGACTAGATTCCAAAGATGATGACAAGATTTTACAGCTGATGTCACCAAGAGGGCTTCAAATGGCATCATGTCATCCAGGTATATACCTAGATCTCACACACTAAATACAAACTGCATGGGATTCCGGACACATATCTATGGTAAGTTGTCAAGAATAGCTATAGATCTTTACAAATGGAAACACACACACACACACACACACACACACACACACACACACACACACACACACACACACACACACACACACACGCACACACACACCCTCAGTCTTGGGAGGACTGAATTTCAAGAGATACTCATCCAATTAAGGATGGTCTCAAATCTGTCTTCTGTATTACGTACTGCAACAATCCATTTGTGATGGAAAGAGAAGCAGAGGGGTGACACAGATAATAACGGTGTTTTGAATATCTCACTTGAATGACATGGCCAACTGGCAGCAATTACACCACGAACAGCAGTGGGGCCAAAAAGGAATTCTGCAGCCTTCCCAAATAAAGAGTGTATTAAAACAAACCTACACCCAAAACACAATTCTTTAAGTACCCTGCTACGGCAGTAAGCAGTAAGACCACAGTGAGAATGATCGTTTTCAATAAGAACAAGATTCATGGCATCAAAACCTGAAGGCACCAGGGCTGAACAAATATACTGGTCTTTCATGACTAGGATGTCATTTACAACAATAAAGAAGGAAGTCTTAGTCCCAAGAAAGTGTATAAGACTATGGATCAAGGAAGACACAGGATGTTCAATACGACTTGGGCTGACCACAAATCACCTCCTTGATAATCTTTCAGAAAATAGGAAAGTTAGATACAGAGATAATTTTCCAGCTCAAGTAGATTCAAAGATGGTTTATTAAAAAAAAGCTGTAACAATACATGTTAACTGTTGATGGAAACACACCCAGTTTTAGCATACAGTCTGGAAAATAAATGTAACAAAGATACACAAGCAATACAAAAACTAGTCTAGCAGATCCTGGATCTAGCATGCAACAGGCAGGAAAAATAGTCAAACTCAATCTCACGATTTTGCCATAGTCAGTAAACTAAAATTTGGTCCCACACCAGCTAATGAGTACAGGTTAATGTCTGCTTTGTTGGTTAAATCCTGAGCAGCAATCTCACAAGCAAAGACAGAAAATGTTTTCTAGTTGTAGCATTCTGAACTACACAGCTTGCCACAATCTAGCAAAGTATTACTACTGCATTCAAAGGCCAAGAATAATGCATTTATTTATTCACAATATTTATTACTGGTAGGATCCAATGGAAGTGAGGCTTTGATCCTGACTATGCTCCTAATGACTAGGGTTTAACTAGCAGCCCAGGTGCCTGGGGCATCCAGGCAACAGAGGATGGAAGTTAGTGGCTATGTGAGATACTGCATTAGAGACTCAGTGGTGTGAGCCCATCACTGAAAACACAACACAGCATCTGAGAATCACATGTGTGGAGAAGGCTGCAACCATGCTAACCCAGCGCAACAAGCAGTGGACCATACTTTCTGGTCAACAGATGGAGTGTTAAAGTGCATAAACACTTCCCTAACCACTTTGGATAGCAGCAACAATCCCTGACTCTTGCCTTCCACTCCTGGTGTCCTAAGTTGCCAGGGGTCAGGAGAATCAATGTAGGGAATGAGGGCTGAATGAGCTTGGAGGGGGAACCATATCCCGGTCAGCTATCAAGTCCAAAGAGTGGCCCCTTTGAGAAGCATTACTGATAAAACCTGAACAAGCAAGATCCTTCCATAATCTACAGACATTTTCTACCAATCAGTGCCCCAAAAATCAGCCAATCTGATGTTATTTCTGTGAATCTGAACCATGTCATACCAAGCTCTAAATCTAACACATATGGCTGCATCCCTGCCAACAGTACCATCCATAGGACACTGAATAACCGAGTTACCAGCTGATATGTCAGAAGCCAAAAGACTGTCAAAACTGCCAACAAGCCAAATCTCTGTTATGAAAGTGAGGTCAGCATTATATAGTAAATCTGAAAATATATTGGGCTTTCTGCAAAGAAACCTCATGTTTGTCATGAAGGCCACTGGTATGTTAGTAGAATGCAGGCTTGGTCTACTAAATTGTGTCTACAGCTAGGGTCCCTGGTTACCATACAAAAACAGGACAAACCCTTGCCTATGGATGCTTTCCCCAAGACTAATGATTAGTCACCCTAAAAGAGATCATCAGACCACACGAGGGTTGCACATCTATTGCCACCCAGCAACACTATATGCCCTCTCTTAATCCTGAACCATCTACAAGAATATAAAATAGCTGCTGCAATTCCACAAAATAAAAAAAAATGGATTGACAACAGCAGAGTCCTGCAAGGAATGTTTTAATATGCTTGAGGTATGTGCCAAAGGAATCCATTTAGTACCTTTCTTGTGGATAAGGAATTAAACTGCAGCAATGATACTTACAACAAACATAGCACAACTGTGTGAGTATGGTCACTATGACAAGAGAAGTTTGAAAAGAAGGATCACTGCTCTGCTAAAGGCCCCAACCTCAACATTCTCAGTTGTTGGACACTCTTCTCTTTGGTGAACTCTCATGGTCTCACCAACTCTTAGAAAAATGAGTAGCATACGAGGGGGAGCCCTTCTTCCTCCCTAGGAAATTCCATCTCTTTCCAAAAGGAGGTGATTTTCATATTCCTCTAGAAGAGTGAGAGACACAATATGGTCTAACTTCAACAAGCACGGTTGTTGTTGAGTTCTTACTCCAAGAAAGATTAATGTTGTCAGCTTAAGCAAGAGACAAGCTCTGCTCTGTGGACAGCCAAAGCTCAGGAAGTCTTGCTGGAAACACAGCACATCACTTGTGGCTAATTCCCAAGGAAAAGTAAATATAATGTCATAGTGATCCTTATGATAAACATCAGAAATAATTTCAACATCGTACCTTCTTTTGGTGCACTGACATCTCAAAATGAAAACATATAAACATTAAAGAAAGTGTCCCACATGCTGTGTAGGTAAGGACAATAAAGTACATCTTCACTTCCTGGAGAGAGACGTCAATCTGCTAACACAAGAGTCATCCTGCTGATCATCCTAAAGTAAATCTGTTTGGGCCTTTGTCCATGTCTTACATTAGAGGTTTCCTGCAGATTCTTATAAACTGAGCTAAACCAGACATTTAGGCTGGGTACTAGATAAATAGAAAAAACTGACAAGTTGTTCTAACTGACAAATAACTTGATAACACACACAGGAAACCAAAGGTAGTCCAGAAATCAAACATGAATGATCCCCATTCACTTCTTTAAGGAATAATATTGAAGTCTGTGAGAATGTTCAGGATGTCACTAAGAATGGCAGGTAACAGACAACAAGGCTGGCTTTTGTTTGCCCATCTGCTGGACTTTCTCCAAATGATGGCAGATGGCAATGCGAGTCCCTACTGAAATGTCAGCACTCGAAATGTCGAGTAACAATAAGCAAAAAAAAAAAACAGAGCGAGAGAGACCAAAAACTAAATCTCGAAAATTGCACTTCTCCTTTAAACTTCTTTTTTGCAAGGGAGTATGCCCCCCCACACCTCTCAGACTTATATATACCAACTCCAAGATCGTCATACCTCTGAGAAAGGGAATATTCTGAGAAATGGCATTTTGGACTTAGTATATGTATGTATGTTCTTTCGGCAAATCAGTCTCTGTATTTCGGGACTCAGTCTAGTGAGTACTCACATTTCAAATGGTTATTTGGCAGTACAACAGTATACTGTCATCATAGAAAGTGTATAAGTTGATGTCAACATGCTAAGAAACTGCAAGTACACCATGGCTCTACATAAGAAGGCCAGAAGTAGGTAGCCTCTCAGATCATCTGTGGGAGAATATGGAAAATAGCCACCACCAAGTTTATTACTCCCAGGTACATTATCTTATATACAGCCAGTAGGACACTAAAGTTTTCCAGGATAACCACCATAAAGACTGTAGCCAATTCCAGAATTTCCAACTTGGCCAAGTCCACATCCTTTTGGGGAATGAATCTTTCCTTATGACTTGTGAAAATGGGAGCTGGAGTGTCCCTCAGGAGAAGCAATGTTAAGGTTCAAGATTCCAGATGTTTTACATTTGTCTTGATGGTGATCCACCACTGTACACTTCACAAAGGGACTGGCATTCTAATCTGGGTTATCTTCTTTATCCTCCCCTGAGATTCCAATGATTCCAGGTTCTCCACAATAAGGAGTACGCTCAAACTTAAGCCATTTAGCAGTTAAGAATATTGGATGTTTAAATTATGCTGTAGTAAAATCCTGAGGTTAAGTGGCCATACAATAATTAAAAAAACAACAGTAACAATGCTATTATTTACCCCAAATCTCACAAACCTTCAGCTACAAAGATCAATGTAAGGGGCCATTAAAAAAAAACACAGCAGAGGGTCATAAATCTTTACATTCAAAATCTGCTTATGAAGCAATTTCTGCCCCTACAGAGTTGGGAATATAATGCATAAATCTGCTTTCTTTGGGGGGGGGGGGGCGCAAATCTATAAAGTTAGAACTCTTGTGGTGGCAAGAGATGCACTATTACATAGTGGCACAAGATGTATATTCCTACTGCACTATAACAAGTTACAAATGCATACGTTCATGCAGTAAAAAAAACAGCCAAGTGACCACACCTGCAACTGATAACCATCAGTAAAAATCTGTGAAATAAGCTGCACCATGGCACAAAGCCATACATTGTTAAACTTAAGCATTCAATGTGTAAACAAACTCAAAAAGTTCAAATTCTCCAAAAAGTTTGTAGCAACAGTGGGTCCATTACCATTATCTTGGGTGTCTAGGTATTCAAGGGCAACCTATGGTCAGCTGAGTGACTGCTGCACCAACAACAAACAGCTAGCTGATATCTCTCAACTTCAAAATGCTTGGTTCTTTATCATGTATCCAATGCCATCTACTGCTGTCACCTGGCTAAGGCTATCGGCAACCAGACTGCAAAGTAACACCTGCCTACCTATTAAAGCCTGACAGGTGAGAGCTGCAAGAATTACTTAAGTAAACAAATCTGCACCACATGCCCTAACTAACCACTCCATAGTTAGACTCGTCCAAAAGAGCCATCTTCAAATGAAGGAATTCTGGTGACCTACATTTAATGAAAAGGCTTGACGCACAGAGATAGTGGCCTATGTAAGTAACCATACTAGTTGACTGCAGATTTCTCACCTTTGCTATAGTAACAAGACACTAATGCTCTAATGTTGTAAGAAACCCATAAAACTTCTTTTAATAACTATAACAAAAAAAAAATAAATCCAGTCTGTAGAACAAGTCCATTTTTTTTCAGTTAAAATAACTGAAGATTCACTTGGTTTTCCTCTGGTAAACAACAGAATAGACAGGCAGCACTCGTACCAGACACTAAACTTAATGCCATACTATCTAGCAGCATCTGCTACTGGTCTGCCTTGACAGCGAGAAGCTCCATGAAGTCTCTCACTCATTGGCTCTACAATGCAGCTCATTAGAGAGTGGAAATCAAAGTCATCCAAGGTCAAATCAGAGCAGTGAAGCTGATATTCTTAGAGAACCTAAAATCAAAGTCAACTAAATGCAGAGTGGTTGACATGTACAATTTACCCTCCTAATAAAATGAATACCCAATTAAAACCACCATAATTTTTTATTTTGCTTAGCTATTTTTCCCTACAAAATTGACTGACCCATTCTTGTCTTTTTTTTTAAATAAATTACATACATACCTTCTGTTTGTTCTTCTGGTCATTTCAATTGTTTTGCAAAGCTTACCACAAAGTTTCCATGCTTCCCCCAATTAGAAATTAAGACGTGAAAATTTGCCTTTACAATTTTAACATTTCATCAACTATGACACAGGAATTCTGTTTTTTTTTCTTTTTGTTGTTGTTGTTTTGTTTTATTTTAATTGCTGACAAATCACTCTTAAAAGCCAGCAATATAATAGTCTTGTTGACTGAAGCAAGCATAGCATGAGGCAGATCTTTTAAATGTTACCTTGTTGCAAGATTATGCTTAATTTTGGGGAAGCTTCCCATTCCAAAATCACGTTACTGACTACTAGGTCAGTACTGTGAACTGAATGTGGTGCACATCAGTTAGAATGGCTGAGCAACAGAAAACAACTCATACCAAAGTGGTGAAGGATAGTGGAAACCCCCCTCCTTGGTACAACAATGCACTGGCTTGCACATGACCTGTCATGAAAAAAAAAGCCTATCCAAGTGCATGCATTTTTTAAGTACATAACAAAAACAAAGCAGGACTACTACAACATAACAGATCTCACACTAAATCAGTCAGAGTCAAACTACTGCATGGCAAGCAGCTGCCACCATCCTGGAATTAAGAAACCGTGTAAAAGATAAGCCCTGTAACACACAGAGAGCCTTCTACTGTTTCAACAAAAGGCCCAGCAAGCAGCAGTGATAATGCTGATGACAGGCAAATTGCAGAATGTACCTAGAATATGAAACCAATGGGATAAGTTAAAGAACTTTTCTATGCTAAAGTTTTTTTCTCAACTCATTCTCAAAAGAGATACAGTACAGAGAAATAATGCAGAAGGCAGGCATCATACAACAAAGCAACTTTGCTTGTAGATATGTTGTCCAGAAACACAATAAGAGCTTGCAAAGACAATTAACTGAAAAATTATAAATCATTTCTAAAATTAAAACTTATGTACTTACCATAACTTGGCATCTGTGTTGTCCATTTTCATTCTTCCTCACCGATGGGTTACGGATCCAACCCTCAGATTCGATTCAACTGCATTTTTTAATCCGAATCTCAAGCTCCTCCCACTAGCCATAATGATCTACACCATCCCCTACTCTTCAGGTCGAGTTTACTGCCTTAATGTGCACTGGATAATAGAGACAGGATATACAGAAGAAGGAGTGAGGCTCAAGCCTGAAACATGTGTGTCCCAAAGTCTTCCGAAGATCCTTTTAGGAGTGCCAAGGCCAGTGCATGGCTGGGAGGGAAGGTGAGGAAGAATGAAAATGGACAGCACAGATGCCAAGTTATGGTAAGTACATAACATTTAAATCTGATGATGTCCTTTTCATTCTTCTTCACTAATGGGTCAAGTGCCCAGCTATGTGATTCTCAGGAGTCACTCAAGAAAGGATATGCCGAAGCACCGCTGAGTCGAAGGAAGCCCTGTTTCTGGCGACAATGTCCAATTTGTAATGGGTAACAAAGGTATGATTCTTTGACCAAGTGGCTGCAGCACAAATATCATCAACTGACATTCTACAGGAAAAGACGGATTAAGTAGCCATAGATCTGGTGGAATGGGCTCTGGGAGTGTCAGGCAATTCAAAACCTTTTTGGGAATAAATCAATGAAATGCAGTCAGTAATCCATTTAGTCATGGTAACTATGGAAACTGCTTGACCTAGGCAGTTAGGTGAGAAAGATACCAACAGCTGATCAGACTTCCTGTACTGTTTTGTTCTGTGAAGATAAAAACACAATTCTTTATGAACATACAGAAGATAGAGCATATATTCTCCTCTACTGGTAAAGTTTGGAAAGAAGACAGTCAATTGAATGGCCTGACTAATGTTAGTTTCCATGGCCACTTTAGGCATACATGAAGGGTTAGTGCATAGAGAAACCCTATCCTTATGGAAAACAATGTATGGAGGTCTAGCTGATAAGGCATGGAGTTCAGAAATTCTCCTTGCTGAAGTGATAGCCACCGGAAAGATAGTTTTGAAAGAAAGAAATTTCATATCACAGTTGTTTCTCTGTTCAAAAGGTTGCTGAGTTAACCCCTGAAGAACCACCGTGAATTCCCACGGAGGAAAGGGGTCATTTATGAAAGGTCTAAAGAGGAAGATTCCCTTCATAAATGCTTTATATAGCCTGGAAGTTGACAGAGAAGTGGCTTTGTTTCCAGCATGTAATTTGGATACTGCTGCTAGCTGAAGTTTAACAGTAGAGAAGATGGCCCCTTGTTTAAAATGAGTACTGAGGAAAAGGAGGATGACAAAAGTAGGCGCCGAAAAGGGATCAATGTTCTCTTTAGAGGTCCATAGAGAGAATCGTTTCCATTTGCTTTTGTAGACTTTCTTAGTGGAAGGCTTCTGAGAGGCCAAAATGATGTCACGAACAGGGGAAGTGAGCCTGGATCAACGTACCATCAATGGAATTGGAGAAACCATGTGGTCAACTTGAGGGTATGCAGACTGGAATGATGAAATTCTGTCGGATGAGACGGGTCCTGACTGGACTCTAGTATCCATGGAGGATATTTCAGGTGAAATCATAGGAAGGGGAACCATACCTGTCAAGGCCAGAAGGGGGCTATGACATCCTTACTCGGGGCCAATAATCAAGGAGCCTGAATCCTCACCACTGACACTGGACAGGGACGTTCACTTGGAATATAAATGGATACACTCAGTATTTCCAGATGCAGACCTCTCTGCATCAAGCACAATTTCCCTTAAG